>NC_044312.2:55540769-55595769 GCF_007474595.2 Lynx canadensis
CCCTCTTGCGCACGTGCGCTCTCTCTCTCTCTCTCTCTCAAAAATAAACAAACATAATAAATAAATAAATAAATAAATAAATAAATAAATAAATAAATCTTGAAATAAATGAAAATGAAAACACAATAGGCCAAACTTATGGGATACAGCTAAAATAGTTCCAAGAGGGAAGTTTACAGCAATAAATGCCTGTGTTAAGGAAAAAAAAAGATCTCAATCAACCTAACTTTACACCTCAAAGAACTAGAAAAGAACAAACTAAGCCCAAAATTAGGAAAAGAAATAAAGATCAGAATGGAAATAAATTAGATTAATGAAACTAAGAGCTGTTTGTTGCTTTTTTTTTTTTTTTCAAGATAAAAATGGACAAAACTTTAAGCTAGATTAACTCAGGAAAAAAAGATAATTCAAATAAATAAAATTAGAAGTAAAAGAGAACATTACAACTAACACTACAGAAATAAAAAGGATCATGAGAGACAACTATAAACAATTATATGCTAACAAACTGGAAAACCTAGAAGAAATAGATAAACTCCTAGATATATACAATCCATGAAGACTAAATCAGGAAGAAACAAAATCGTAATGAAACAATAACAAGTAAGGATATTGCATCAGTAATCAAAAACCTTCCAGGGGTGCCTAGCTGGCTCAGTCAGTAGAGCATGTGACTTGATCTTGGGGTCATGAGTTTGAGCCCCACACTGGGTGTAGAGATGACTTTAAAAAATAATAACAAAATTAAATTAAAATTTCAAAATAAAAAAATAAAAAACTTCCCAACACAGAAAAGCTGAGGACAAGTAGTTTCATTGGTGACTTCTACTAAGCATCTAAAGAATTGACACCAAAACTCAAACTGTTCCAAAAAAATAGAAGAGTGAGGAATACTTCCAATCATGTGTTCATGAATCCAGCATGACCCTGATACCAAACTATATGATGTCATGGAAATGTGGAATCTAAAAAAGCCAAACTCAGAGAAACAGAACAGTGTGGTAGTTACCATGGGCTGAGGGTGGGGTGCATGGAGGGTGGAGAATGAGGAGATACTGATATTAGCCAGAGTACAAACTTCCAGTTACAGGATTAATAAGTTTTGGAGATTTAATGTACAGCATGGTGATTACAGCTAATAATACTATATTATACACTTAAAAGTTGCTAAGAAAGTAGATCTTAAATGTTTTCACCACACACACACATAAATGGTAATTATGTGGTAAGATGCAGGTATTACCTAATGCTATGGTGGTAATCATTTTACAATACATAAGCTTATCAAATCAACCCACTGTACGTATCAAAATTATATAACATTACACAGTTAACCCTTGAACCACACAGATTTGAACTGTATGGGTCCAGGGGCGCCTGGGTGGCTCAGTCAGTTAAGTGTCCAACTTCAGCTCAGGTCACGATCTCGCGGTCCGTGAATTCGAGCCCCGCGTCGGGCTCTGTGCTGACAGCTCAGAGCCTGGAGCCTGCTTCCGATTCTGTGTCTCCCTCTCTCTCTGACCCTCCCCTGTTCATGCTGTGTCTCTCTCTGCCTCAAAAATAAATAAACATTAAAAAAAAAAAAAAGAAAAAAAAGAGTCGCTGAGGCAGAACAAAATTAAAAAAAAAAAAAGAACTGTATGGGTCCGATAAATATAATACACTACTGTAAATACATTTTGTTTTCCTTATGATCTTTTGATTATTTTTTAATGTTTATTTATAAAAGAGAGAGAGAGAGAGCAAGCAGGGGAGGGGCAGAGAGAGAGTGGGACAGAGGATCTGAAGCAGGCTCCATGCTGACGAGAGCCCAACGTGGGGCTCAAACTCCCAAACGGTGAAACCATGACCTGAGCCGAAGTTGGAAACTCAACTGACTGAGCCACCCAGGCACCCCCTTATGATTTTCTTATGACATTTTCTTTTCTCTAGCTTACTGTATTGTAAAAATACAGTATATAATACATAAAACATACAAAAATATATTAATCCACTTATTGGTAAGGCTTCTGGTCAACAGTAAGCTATTAGTAGTTATATTTGGGGGAGTAAAAAGTTATACATAGCTTTTCAACTGCATGGGTGGGTTGGAATCCCTTAACTCACTATTATTCAAGGGTCAACTCTTTTCAATTATATCTCAATATAACTGGTGGAAAATCCCCCCCCCCACCCCGCCTCCACCAAATCTAACTATTTCCAAGTAACTTAACTGAATCCTAGAACAAAATTCAAAACTATTTCTGGTAATACAAAAAATATCCAGCACCCAACAAGGTAAAATTAAACACAATGTCTGGCATCCAATCAAAGATTACCAAGCATATAAAGAAAAAACACAACCCATATTGAGAAAAATAATCCAGGGAAACCAATCCGGAACTCACACATATGTTAGAATTAGCAAACAAAAATTAAAATAGTTTGTATAAAAGTCTAGAAAATACAAACTGGAAAGAAGATCAGTGGTTATGGGGTAGAGCAGAGGTAGAGGGAACAGTGGGAAAGGGAAGACTTACAAAGGGACATGAGAAAACCTGGAGGTGATGGGTATGTTCATTATCTTGATTGTGGTGATGGTTTCATATGTGTATACATATGCCAAAACTTAGTTTGTACACTTAAGTAGGCACACTCTGTTGTATGTCAACTATACCTGATAAAACTTTTTTGTTGTTCTGCCTCTAGGGAGTAAAATTAGAGCATAGAGAGAAAAGAGTTAGGGAAAGGTACTGCTTTCTGGTTTTTTACAAGCCTTTTTTAGCATGACCTAGATTTTAATCTCTTTTTTAATGTATTGGATTTTTATATTTTTAATTTATTATTTTGATAAAATAAAAACTAATTCAGGGTGCCTGGGTGGCTCAGTCGATTAAATATCTGGACTCTTGGTTTTAGCTCAGATCATGATCTCGCTCTGTGGATTCGAGCCCCAGAGTGGGCTCTGCGCTGACAGTGCAGAGCCTGCTCAGGATTCTCTGCCTCCCTCTCTTTCTGCCCCTCCCCTGCTCACAAGCATGCTCTCTGTCTCTCTCAAAATAAATAAATAAACTTTATTTAAAAAATTAAAGAAACTTTTAGGAAAGGGAATGAAACAGATGGAGAGAATTTCATAGATGTGATAAGATTTGAGCTGGAACCTGAAAGGAGAGGAAGGAACTGAAGTCTACTGAGCCTATTAAGTATCAGGTACTGGACTTCACACTACACACATGCTAACTTGCTCCTCACAACAACCTTGTGAAACATTGTTACCTCGTTAAAGGAACAATAAAGTCAGGCTAAGAGATTATACAATTTACCCAAATTCTCGCAATAAACAAATGGCAGCACCAAGATTTTATTCCAGGTCTATCTGTCCTTACAGCCAACGTTCCCACCCACCCCCCTTTTTTCTAATGTTTATTTTTGAGAGAGAGAGAAAGAGAGAGAGCACAAGTAGGGAGGGGCCAAGAGAGAGGGAGACACAGAATCCAAAGAGGCTCCAGGCTCTGAGCTGTCAGCACAGAGTCCAATGCAGGGCTCCAACTCACAAACTGTGAGATCATGACCTGAGCTAAAGTCTGAGGCCTGACCAACTGAGCCACTCAGGCACCCCCTCCTTTTTTTCTTTTTTAAGAGAGAGAGAGAGAGAGAGCTGCAGTGCATGAGCAGGGGAGACGGGCAGAGGGAGAGAGAGAGAATCTTTTTTTAAGTTTATTTATTTTTGAGAGAGAGAGAGAGAGAGAGAGAGCAAGCAGGGAAGGGGCAGAGAGAGGGGGACAAAGGATCTTTAAGCAGGCTCTGTGCTGACAGCAGGGAGCCTGATGCGGGGCTCAAACTCACAAACAGCGAGATGAAGACCTGAGCTGAAGTCAGATGCTCAACCACTGAGATATCCAAGTGCCGAGAGAGAGAGAGAGAGAGAGAGAGAGAGAGACAGAGAGAGAGACAGAGAGAGAGACAGAGAGAGAGACAGAGAGACAGAGAGAGACAGAGACAGAGAGACAGAGAGACAGAGAGAAAAAGAATCTTAAGCAGGCTCCATGCTCAGCAGAGACCCCAACGCAGGGCTGTGACCGTGGGATCATGACCTGAGCCAAAATCAAGAGTTGGATGCTCAACCAACAGAGCCACCCTGCTGCCCCTAAATGTTCTTCCCTTTAAATGCACAAGCACAATGTTTGCACAAAGGTCCTTATTGATGTTTTAAAAATTATATCAAAGAATATTCTATTAAAAACGTTTTTATGGCCCCTCAAACTAACAAGAATCTTTACTGATGGCTGAGATAAAGGAATTGAAATATGCCCAAAAGTACAGATAGTATTAAATTTTGCTGAGATGTCAATACTACGGAGGTCAGAAACACATTTCGAATAACCTGGAAGGCAGGGGGTAGGAGAGAGTCCTACAAACTATAGGAAACTCAATTAAAGGTCAGCGCAAAGTTTTACAAATTAGAATGAGGAACACAAACCTTAAATATAGGCTAGTGTGAGAGACAGAATAAGGACAACTGTGAGAGAAAGATCTAAAGGCAGAAAAATGACAGTAGACTATTCTTGGGGAAAATCTGAATATACTATCTCAAAGCAAGATTTAGAGGTAAAAATGGAAAGAGCTGGATAGTGGTCATCCTTCTCTCTGCTTTAATTCAGCATCTCTTTGGACTGTTTACCTATTTGTGGCACCCTACTTTAAACAAACAGATCTTAAGTACTGAGAGAAGAAACTAAAATAAAGGAATCATTTACTTAATGAATAAAACATGTCATATGAGAAAGGCATGATTCTGGTCTTTAAATACCTGAAGGACTGCTAAATTACAGGTGAATGAGGTGTAGTGCAGTTGTAAAATGTAACAATTAAAAGCAATGAAGTTACAGAGAAGCAGATTTCCACTCAATATAAGGCAAAACATTCTAAAATTAGAGCTGTCCAAAAAAAAGTGTAATAAGCTGCCTTATTTTGGGCAGGGGCCATGTCTTACACTTGTATGCTTCTCCCTTAGCACAATACCAAGGACAGAGCAGGCACTCCAGAAAATCTGATAGAATGAATAAATGCATGCATGTATGCTCAGTGAAACCAGAGTATAATTTTTCCTTTATCCTCTGGCATTATTCATAAAAGTACATGTTTCTTCTCTTTTGATTTAACAATGGTTATAGCAGACAGCAGCTTGTTTTGCTAAGCTTTACATATGGAGAGAGATGAAAGAATGGAGGAATTAAGAAAAGACAGGGGTGCCAGGGTGGCTCAGTCAGTTAAGCATCTGATTTTCGGTTTGGGCGCAGGTCATGATCTCACAGTTCGTGAGTTCAAGCCCCATGTCGGGCTCTGCTCTGACAGCACAGAGCCTGCTTGAGATTCTCTCTCCCTCTCTCTCTCTCTCTCTGTCCGCCCTGGCTCTCTCTCTCAAAACAAATAAACTTAAAAAAAAAAAAAAAAAAAGAAGAAGAAGAAGAAAAGAACATTAGACATACTCTTTTTTAAAAATATAAAAATACCATATTGTAACAAAAAAAGTGAAACTGAATTTTACATGTTTTTAATAGTAAATGCATCCTTGCTATGAAACATAAAGAAATTTACACTCCTAAATTTCCTCCCACCTCTCTTCCCCTATTTACTTACTTTTATTAGTCATTTCCACATTGTTGAAGACCATATATTTCACATTGTCAAGGATTACATTTAGCTCTGTAAGCCACATTTTCCATTCTTGTGCTTTTTTAAGTAACAGCTTTATCAAGATATAATTCACATATCACAAAACTTATCCTCTTCTGTACAATTCAGTAGTTTTAATACATTTACAGAGTTGTGCAATCATCACTAATTTTAGAACATTTTCATCAGCTCAAAATGAAACCCCACACCCATTAGCAGTCAACTCCCCATCTCTCCTTCCCACAGTCCCTGGAAACCACTAGTCACTTTCTAGGTCTGTGGATTTGGCTATTTCGGACATTTCATATAAATGAAACTATACAATATGTAGTCTTTTGTGTCTAGCTTCTCTCACTTAGCATAATGTTTTTAAGGCTTATCTATGTTGTCACATGCATGTGTCTATAACTTCATTCTTTTTTATTGCCAAATAGTCCATTGAATGGATATGCCACATCTTGTTTATATATTCATCAAGTGGTCATTTGGATTATTTCCATTATTTGGCTATTATAATGTGCTATGAACATTCATATACAATTTTTTGGGTGGACATGTTTTCAATTCTCTTGGATAGACACCTAGGAGAGGAATTCTTGCATCATATGGTAATTCTATGGTCATCCTTGTTTTTAGCCTCAGTTCTCCATTTAATGGATATAGTACCTTTACTAGTTTTTTCCCCATGGCTGTTCTTCCCATTTTGCCTTTTTTTTTTTTTTATGTGTTTTTTTTTTTTTTTGAGAGAGACAGAGCATGAGTGGGGGAGGGGCAGAAAGAGAGGGGAAGACACAGATTCTGAAGCAGCCTCCAGACTGAACTTTCAGCAGAGAGCCTGAGGCAGGGCTCAAATCCATGAACAATGAGATCACGACCCAAGCTGAAGTCAGACGCTCAACCGACTGAGCCATCCAGGCACCCCTTGCCTTTATTTATTTATTTTTAATTTTTAACGTTTATTTTTTGTTTGTTTGTTTGTTTGAGAGAGAGACAGAGCAGGGGAGAGGCAGAGAGAAAAGTAGACACAGAATCTGAAGCAGGCTCCAGGCTCCGAGCTGTCAGCACAGGGTCCGATGCGGGGCTCAAACCCACAAATCGTGAGATCATGACCTGAGCTAAAGTTGGACGCTTAACTGACTGAGCCACCCAGGCATACACCCCCTTTGCCTTTATTTTTTTTAAACAAGTTCTACTTTTTTAGATTTCATCACCCATCTTCACATAGTTTTTCAGGGGGTTATACATGTTGTATTCCCTGACATCTTGAGTCCTTGAGAACATTGTGCTCTGCGTTTATTATCAAAAGATGACTTAGCTATGTTGGGATCTCTCTTTCCTTCAGAAGTTTTTAAGTACTGTGCTGTCGTCTTCAAGATTGAACATTACTATGGAGAAGTTTGAAGCTAGCCTAAATGTTTCCCTTGTAGAAGACTTGCTTTCTTGCCTAGACTCCTGAAGGATTACTGCATTATACTTAAATCTATGTATTTTGGTAGATAATAGGTATTGAAATCAGATAAAAATTCTATACCCACTCTCTCTACACAGCTAATAAAACATAATAAAGACATTATTGACTCCCGAGTCAGACTGACAGCTTGAATCTGTAACTACAAGCTGTAGTGCTACACCTGTAATTTTTAATAGCATCAAAACATGTCACATACTTAGATACAAAATCTAACAAAAAAGGTGTAAGACAAAATATTAATAAAACTCTAGGCAGGTTTTCTGGGTACAAATTGAGAAACTGAATTTAAACTTTATATGAAAATTTAAAATGCCAAGAACAACCCAGACAATCTTAAGTAACAACAAAATTAGAGTATTTACACTACTAGATATCATGGCCTATTAGCAAGAATAGACAAATAGAACAGAAAAGATCCCAAGAGCAAACTTGTTTAGTAACCTGATTTATGACAAACATGGCCCTGCAGTGTAGTAACAGAAAAAAATGCTCTCTTCTGGATCGACTAGATACTCACATGGGAGGAAAACAAACTTGGACCCCAAACTCACACTTCTTATCCAAAAATAGATTCAAGATGTACTGCTGATCTAAACATGATAGGTACAACAATGTAACTTATAGAAGAAAACACAGCAAAACATCTTGATGACCTTGGAGTGCCAATGAGTTTTTAAACAGGACACAAAAAGAATTAACCACAAAGGCAAAAAAACTGTAATATCAAGAAGCTAAGGCTATAAAGTCAAGAAGAATAAAAGGTTGTTTTCAAAAAGCTGATTTAAAGAATAATAGGTATGAAATTGCTTTGTAAATAAGGAGATATATAAATGTTAGCTAATTTAACTTTACTGACCAAAAAGAACGCACATAAAATGATCATGAACTGAAACATTTTTGGTTAAAAAATGGTGTAAGTCCAAGACCAATCAAATTCTAAGTAGAAGTAATTTAGCCTTTATTTTCTATAATTCATTTACATTAACATTTTAATATTAAAATTTTAAAAATATAGCCACATTGTAGAAAATATATAAGGAAAAGAAGAGAAAAAATCCATTATTTTACCATCTTAAGACATCCATTTTTATCATTTTGGTGTTTAAGGGAACCCTAACCAAACTCAGAGTAATTTGAACAAGAAAGGTTTATGATAAAGAATCATTAACTATGAGAGAAATGGAGTAACGAAAGATAGCCAGTAAGAAGTAAAAGGAGGCACCTCAGTCGGTTAAGTGTCAGACTCTTGGTTTTGGCTTAGGTCATGCTCTCATGGTTGTGGGATCAAGCCCCATGTCAGGCTCCACACTGGGCATGGAGCCTGCTTGAGATTCTCTCTCTTTCTCTCACCCTCTGTCCCTCTCCCCCCACCCCGCCCCCACCACAAGTAAAGAGAAGTCTACAGACTATAGGAATAGCAGATATAAAGAACAGTCCGCTATCCCTAAGATGGAGATAGAACAATAAAAGAAGAGGTCCCAGCCAGGGCTGAAATCTAGACCTTGTGGGAGAAGGCATGGCCATAGCTCATAGAACAGCAGAAAAGTTTCCTGTGGTGCCACACCTGCAGAGCTTTCTGAAAATCCACCCTTCAGAACTCGTTCTTTTTATGCCCTTCTAGGAGGCCAGGGAAGCTGATCACATCGAGTGGGGGAGCTACTGACTAGCGTAAAAGCTGACCCAGCTTTAGGATCTGGGCACTAGGGGAATCTTCATGCACTGTAAGAGACAGATGCTAGTTAAGCCACTCACACTGCAAGAGCTAGGCACTGGAGAAGCCAAGCCAGCACACCAGAACCAGGAAGGGAAACCCTTCCCTCTTGCAATGTCTTTCCAGTGCCCTCTACTGACAAAGTTTAACATTCTGCCAGCTGTCAAAAGAAACACTGAAAGGGCCCAGTTCCATTTTCACAGAGCATGCAATGAATGACGAATTCGGGGCTGACGGGTAATAAGCTGACAACTAACACAATTATAAAACTATGTTTTCATCCATCAGGCCTGGGCATAACTATGGTTAGTGAGGGTTCCCCAAATACCAAAATGATAAGAATGGTTTTTTTAAGATGGTAAAATGATTTTCTCTCTTTTTTTTTTTCTATATTTTCTACAATGTGGTTATATTGGTTTTTTAAATTTCAATTAAACTATTACTAATATAAATGAATAACAGAAAATAAAAGCTAAATTACTTCCACTTAGAGTTTAATTGGGTTTGGGGTGCTCCCAGAAAATTCAACGTTTTTTTTTTCCAGGAATAAAAACCAGAGATTCATTCACATACTACACAATAAGTATACCGAAACATTAAAGCAAAAATTTTTTTTCATAGAATCCTGCTTGAAAATAGACTTAAGGAATTTTTTTAAATCTGAAACTATGATATTTTTATATCCCCAAACACAATTTCTTTTTATTCTCCCCAAAAGTAAATTTGAAACAACTCTGAATGAAGAAATAGTATGAAGACATTTGCCTCGGGATGACAGTAGGTGGAGCCAGTGTGCAGGGCAGTCTCAACAGTTCTCTGCAATTTGGCCAAATACATAGAGCCCTGGGGCAACTGGGCAAACAATGGAGAGCTCAGTTGTATTTATAAGTGTATAGCCACCACCCAGAACTAAAGATAAAAAAACAGAACCATTAAAACCTGGTAAAGCTGAAAAAATTATCTATATTGGTTCACTGTCACTGTGAGGAACCCTCTAGCACAGTTAGCTGATGTACTAGATAAGTGAGAATTGTAACTGGTTTGAGCCTGAAAGCAACCTGGCACTTTCCCCAAAGCAAGTTCATTTTGTCAAGTATTTTACTGCTTATGCGAATGTTCAAATAAGGTCAAAGGTTCCCAGAACTTCAGAGACTCTAGAGCTGAAAGAAGACAGGCAGATCACCTAGTTTAATTTCCTCAGTTTATATCAGGCAACATTTTATTCATACCTACTACCACTCTCTAGCTGTGTTAACTTGGAAACTTATTTATGCTTAAGACTTAGTTTCCTGACCTGTAAAATGAGGGGGAAACCCCAAAATATTTAAATTATTTAAATAAGTATGATGAAAACAATAAATATGACCCCCCAAATCATTTCTCATATGACAAAGATCCACTGAACATTATGCAGAACTTCCACAATCTTGCTATGTTAAGAATTAAGTGCTGCCTGGGAATTGTCTTGGTACTTAGATCTGAGCTCAGAACAGCAGTCACAAGGAAGAAAGTTTGTCTTCCAACCCAGACCAATAACAAAGAAAGTTGCAGTATATGCTGGTTCACTCAGAGTTAAAAAAAAAAAAAATCATATAAATATTATAGTATTAGGTACTCCTCAGTATAGTATCTTTTAAGACAGATATCAGCATAAAAACAGGAAATCAATTCAGGTATGTCTTACTTTTTAAAAAATAATAAGCACTAATTCAGTTCAACTTGACAAACATTTATTAAGTATTTCCTATGGGCAAGGCAACTGAGATGGGAAATGGGAAGAAAGGTTAGCAGGTGAATAACCTTGGTTCCTGTCCTGAGAATGCATGTAGACAATTCAGTAGGAAAGAGAGACAGGGAAACAACTAGGAAGGGATAATGGCAGGACCAACAAGCACCCAACAACATACCCAGGGGAAGGGAGGGAACCCAAGAGGAGCGTCAGTATGCAGCTAGCATTTGAGCTAATTCCTGAAAGTATTTATATCACTACTAATACAAGAGTCATTCTGTTTTCTTTAGAGTGAATATAGTAGCTTCCAAAAATTATTTATGAAAACTCATTTTACATATTATGTTTTAAAACATACTTTCTTGGGGTACCTGGGTGGCTGAGTCAGTTAGGCTTCTGACTTCAGCTCAGGTCATGATCTCACTGTTTGTGGGTTCAAGCCCTGCATCCCGCTCTGTGCTGACAGCTCAGAGCCTAGAGCCTGCTTCAGATTATGTGTCTCCCTCTCTCTCTGCCCCTCTCCCTCTCACACTCTCTCTCTCAAAAATAAATAAAACATTAAAAAAATTAAAACATACTTTCTATTTTCACTTTTCTGCATGTAAGTTATAACAAAAATGTATGTTTTTAATTTCATTTTTTTGAAAAAGAGTACATACCCATGTGTGAGCAGGGGAGGAGCAGAAGGGGATGGAGGAGAGAAAGACAGAGAGAGAATCCTAAGCAGGCACCATACTCAGCACTGAAGTCAATGCAGGGCTTGATCCCAAGACCCTGAAATCATGACCTGAGCCCAAATCAAGAGATGGATACTCTACCCACTGAGCCACCCAGCTGCCCCTATACCCAAAATATTTTTAAACCATTTATTATAACAATGAAGATGTTTATATAAGTTAAAGAGGAAGTACATTTTAGGTTTGGGAAGAAAGGCCAAGCACATTGTAGTAAAGAGATAACAGAAGAACTTGGGAGCTCCACATCATTTATGGCTCAGATAAACCATAGTCTAATAATATGGAGGTTACAGGGAAGGGGAAAGACTCCTAGCAAAAAGATTACCTATGTATAATGCCTCTTTGAAGAAGGCTCAAAGATGAGAGCTGAGAATAAACAATTAACAGATAAGAATGATGGAGAAGACATGAAGAAGAACAAGGGAAGTAAGACTGTCTTGAACTCCCTGCAGAAGTATTTGGTTAAATGAAGATTTCAAATTGATACAAAAAGCTCAAAAAAGGGGAAGTTTCCTAACCATGTTCAGGATGAAGAAGCATTTTGAAATTACAAAATCAGAAAATAATTATTTTGATAATTCCTACTTCCTCTCCTTACTGAAACCTTCTTTTCAGGGCCCAATTCAATAAAGTAAGTTTTGCTTAATCACCCTACTGAAAATGATCACTCCCAGCACTCACTGTTCTAACCCTTCATCTGGCACTTAGCACAGATAGCTCTCTCTTCACTAAATCAAAATGTAAGTATTTATGTCTATTTCCTTAAGTTAAATTTCTTGAGAGCAGCAGGCTTACATTCATTCACTCATTCGAAAACAAGTATTTACTAAGCATCTATTATGAAAAGCACTATGAGGGAATACAAAAGAAAACAACAGATTCTGCTCTCATGCAGATTAAACTAGTGCCAAATTTACAAAAAAGTAAAGGTATTAAAAGGCTAACAGACGTTAAAAAGCGGGAGGTGGACCTGGGTGTCTCAGTCAAACTTCCAACTTTGGCTCAGGTCATGATCTCACAGTTCATGAGTTCCAGCCCTGCATCGGGCTCTGTGCTGACAGTTCAGAGCCTGGAGCCTGCTTTGGATTCTGTGTCTCCTTCGCTCTCTGTCCTTCCCCCACTTGCACTCTGTTTCTCTCTCAAAAATAAACATTAAAAAAAAAACAACTAATAGACATAATTTTAGATGTAGTTCAATTATGATGTAATGGGAGTAATTCTTGACTCACAAATTAATCTCATGTATCAGATTTATCCTTTACTCAAAATTAATCTCACTACAATTTTTCACTCACTCTTCACTTACTTAGAGCTGAAATGCATCAGTTAAAAACCATGAACACACAAGTCCTGTAAAACACATTTAAAATTTTATACTAAATTAACTTTAACAAAAATACAGACTTTATTATTATTAAAATCTCACCAAGGACATCATCCCACATTTTTATGATTTATTTTCAATGTTTTTTACAGTGGCATAAAAAACTTAAATTGCCTAAAACATGCCACACACACAAAAAAGTTTCTTAAATAGCTCATTCTCTCATATAGTAGACACAAAGGAAACAATTTTTTTTTCCTCACTGCCCTACTGCCTCCAGTTACTCTGATCAAGACTCCCAGGGATCCCTCTCCAAAGATGAGTGATCTGGATTCCATAACTTTCTTTTTCTTTAATGATGTATCACTGCTTTCTTTAATCCAGAAATAGAGATCTATCATTTTTTTAATGATCAAATAGTATTACATTGTCTGGATATAATTTACATAATCAATCCCTAATTGGTAGACAGTTATTTCTAGGTCTTTACATTGAAAAAAAGTACTGTAAACATCTGTAAAAAAAAAAAAAAAAACTATAAAAAAAAACTGTAGTTTTCTAGGGCTACCATAATACATGACCACAAACGGGATGACCTAAAACAACAAAGATTTATTCTTTCACCGTTCAGGATGACAGAAGTCAGAATATCAAGGTATCAGTAGGACTGGAGGCTCTGGGGGAAAAACTGTCCATGCCTCTCTCCCCTTGTGGTTGTTACTAGCAATCCTTGGTGTTCCTTGGCTTGTAAACACGTCACTCCAATCTCAGCCTCCATCTTCACACTGCCTTCTCTGTGTGTCTCCATGTGATTGACTGATTGATTGATTGATTGATTGATTGACTGATTTTGAGAGAACAACAGAGTGCAAGCGGTTAAGGAGCAGAGAGAAGGAGAGACAGAATCCCAAGCAGGCGGGGTGCTATCAGCACAGAGCTCAACGCGGGGCTTGAACTCATGAACCATGAGATCACAACCTGAGTCAAGGTCAAGAGTCAGATGCTTAAGCAACTGAGCAATGTAGGCACCCCTGTTTTGTTCTTCTTATAAAGATATCAGTCATTGGACTTAAGACCCACCCTAAATCCAGCATGACTTCATCTCAAGATCTTTAAATTGTATCTACAAAGACCCTATTTCCAAAAGGCAATAGGTCACATTCTGTGGTTCCAGGTAGACATGAATTTTGGGGAGACACTATTTCAAGCCAATACAACATCCTTGAACATACTTGTTTATTCATTTTACTAAGTTCACAGGATGAATTTCCAGGAGTAAAAATCTCCTCTTAGAGAAATTGCCCAGCTTCCTTTTAGAGTTGGCTCCTTAGCTCCTGCTGGAGGAGGTGGCAAGTTATAAGATCTTCCCCATTCCCTTATTCCCTCAACAAATCTCACACTAATTCCAGACATTGTCTGGAAAATCAGGATGCAAATAAAAATGACACACTTTTAAGCACGTATACCGGAAGGTGGTGTAAAGCTAAAGCCAAGCCATCCGTATTTAGGCCAAGTATATAATGAAGCAGAGAAAGCTGTTCTATAGAGAAAGAAGAAAAAGGCAGATGGGCAGATAGTAGCAGATATTAAACAGCATATGGTAGCAGAGACTGTAGAGAGTAATCTTAGGAACTATAAAATGACCTTCCAGCTCTAAAAATAGCCATTTTTTTTTTTATGAATAGAAAAACAGTGTATGCCCAGGGGTGCCCGGGTGGCTCAGTCACTTAAACATCTGACTCTTGATTTCAGCTCAGGTCATGATTTCACAGTCGTGGAATCGAGACCCACGTCAGGCATGGAATCTGCTTGGGATTCTCTCTGCCCCTACCCTACTCTCTCTCTCTCAAAATAAAATTAAATAAATAAATAAATAAATAAATAAATAATAGCCTTATAAATCTGAACAGTTAAAATTCAAGGTGAAAACAAAAGCATACAAGAAAGTCACCTACATGTGCCTTATACAATGTCTACATGAGTTTAACAGTTGTCTTTGCTCCCAAAAATATAAAAGAGGCAAACACAGAAACAGAGATATAAATGCACCAAGAAAGAGCATGTCCACTAAAAACAAATTCGCTATTAACAACACAGGAAACAACAAGTGTTGGTGAGGATGCAGAGAAAAGGGAACCCTCTTACACTGCTGCTGGGAATGCAAACAGGTGCAACCACTGTGGAAAACAGCATGGAGGTTGCTCAAAAACAGAATTACCCTAAGACCTAGCAATTGTACTACTAGGTATTTACCCAAAGGATACAAAAATACTAATTTGAAAGGACACATGCATCCCAATGTTCATATACCAGCATTATCAACAATAGCCAAATTATGCAAAGAGCCCAAATGCCAATCAATTGATGAATATATAAAGAAGATGTAGTATATATATACAATGGAACATTACTCAGCCATACAAAGAATGAAATCGTGCCATTTGCAATGATGTGGAGTGGAACTACAGAGTCTAATGCTAAGTCAAAGAAGTCAGTCAGAGAAAGACAAACACCATAGGATTTCACTCACATGTGGAATTTAAGAAGCAAAACAAACGAACATGGGAAAACCAAGAAACAGTCTCTTAATTATAGAGAACAAACTGATGGTTACCAGAGAGGAGGTGGTTGGGGGTGGGGGTGGGGGTGGGGGTGGGGGTGGGGGTGGGGGGGGATGGATGGAACAGGTGATGGGGATTAAGGAGGGCATTTGTGATGAGCACCAGGTGTCGTATGAAGTGCTGAATCACTAAATTCTATACCTGAAACTAGTATCACACTATATGTTAACTAACTAGAATTTAAAGAAAAATTTGGAAGAAAAAAATTAGCTAAATAACACAGGTTTCACAATAAACTCTTTGATATAGTGTCCAATGAGTTGTAATTTACAGAACACTTTCAAGTGCAGAAATAATAACCATGTAACAATACAAAAGTTGCCAGACAGAGTATATTGGTATTTCTCCTAAGAACTGATATTTGGCCCAATCTGTCATAAAGAATGTTTACTTCCTGAATTTGTACCTTAGAATATATCACCATTGTGGGAGAGGAGGGTATCTTTAAAGTGGTCGGAGAAGCTTTAAATAACTGGGATATTAAACTGGCTATATAACATCCCAGTTATTTACTGATTACACTGGTCCACTCCTCCTGTAGGAACAGTTGACAAAAACAAAAAAAAAAAGAAATTCAGATCAAGAGTCAGATGCTCTTCCAATTGAGCCAACCAGGCACTCCCACACCTTTTATTTTAATAAAATAAATGAACTATTACTGATACAATCAAAGTCACCTATCTCTCCAGTCCAATTCCCCTTCACACATTTCCAGAGATAATGGCTAGTGTTAATTTGGATGCATAATTGTAATTCACTTAAAAATTATTTTACATATATGTATATCCATAAATATAGTTTTGTTTTATTTTTATCTAAATGGGATAACTGTGTATATATTATTCTGTAAAAAGTTTTTATAAATAAAAATTACAATTGAGAGTTCCATTAGATAATTACACTAGTTCATTTCTTTCAACTGGTATATAGTATGCTTTCATTGGAATATACCAAATTTTATTTATCTATTCCCATACCACTGGACATTCTAGGTTTTTGTTTTTTTTATTAAACAATATTTCAGTGAACATCTTTCTTTACAGACATTTATATAAGCATCTTGCTCATTGCTTTATATGCATATAGAACAGTCTTCCTAGTCGGGGAAGAAGAAAAGGAAAAGAGGAAAGAGACGGAAAAGAGTCCTGAGTGATCATGGGAGGCAGCAGAGCAATGAGCAACAGATGGGAATGTTTACTAGAGTAGAGTTCCCTTATATTCATTCTCACTATCACTGTCGTATTTCAGGGCCACTTCACTTTTATGAGGTTTAAAAAAAAAAAAGAGTAAAGTAAGAAAAAATAAAAGAACAATGCATATTCAATGTATTATTCTACCTGAGGGGAGTCAACAAATATTTTTTTACTTTTGATAGAGAAATAAACATAGGTTCAATATATTTTATTTTAATTTAAAGTAGGCTCAGAGAATAAAAATAAATTTTATCTTCTAAATAACTTTTCAAAGACATGGAAGTATTCATCATATTCACTGAGAAAAATAAAGCCACAAAATATTACATAAGGAACAGTCATATATTTTTACTTAAAAAAATGTGTGTGCATATAGAAAGAGGGAAAAAGAAAGTGTGGAGATCATACAGCAAACAAATTAATTGGTTATAAGAAACTTTCCACGAGGCCACAGGTGTGGGTTGAGGGTGAGGTTGAGATGCAGGAGTTGGTACCATGGAATCTAAGCCACCGCCTATGCAGTTCGATTGTGCCTCATGGGCCTGCATGGGCCAGGTCTGACGTTTACATTTCATTTTGTAATACAGTTCTATGGCAGAGTGATTACTGGTGCTTTTCATCTTCTTTTTCTGCTTCTGTGTATTTTCTATATTTCTCTTCACAACATTTTAAAGAGTTGAACCATTTATTTAAGTACTTCACCAAGTCTAAACTACACACTTCATGAAAATTTTACCACTCTTTCTCCCAGGCTTAACATTGTGCTTGGCATATGGAAAGCAATCAGTCAATGTTTGCTGGCTGATTCAAAATGTTCTACAATAAGAAATTAATTACTTTCTAATAAAAACATGAAAAGCTGTTTCCACAAAGAAAATCCATATGAACATAACATCAATTAAAAAAATACATGGGGTGTCTGGGTGACTCGGTTGGTTAAGCAGCACGGAGCCTGCTTGGGATTCTCTCTCTCTCTCCCTCTCTCTCTCTCTCCCTGCGAGCCCCCCACTCATGCTCACTCTCTCTCAAAATAATAAATACATATATACACCATACCAGAATGGACTTTCACAGAAAATGGTATCAATTCATTAACCCTTAGCTTCGCATAATTGATGAAAACTTCACAGAAGAGATAGTATCTGAGAGTGCCTTAAAGGGTGAATAGGAATTAGGCAACTGTAGAGAACAATTTTCAAGGCAGAGATAACACACAAATGTGCAAAAGCAAGAAAGAACATGGTGTACCTAGGAAACCACGACAAGTAACTTTTATTATGTCTAGGGGGCAAGTTGTGTCAAGAGACACAGCTACTTTGATAAACTGGAACTAAGATAAGCATGGATAACATGTCTATGATGTCCTCACCAAATTACGCAAAGTTTGAACTCTATTCCAGAGAGCAAATGTTGAGCAAGTGATGAAGAGGAATGATAGAAACGAGTAACTTTAAGTAAGTAATCTTAACTGAAGTAACTTAAAGATAAGCTTGATAGAAGAGATGTACTAGGGAGGGGACAAATAAGATATTACTGCAATAATCCAAATAAATGATGATGAGGGATTGAACTAAGATGGCTGCAAAATGGGAAAGAGGGAAGAGAAGGCATGAATGACTAATTTAAGAGTTTTCTATGATGAAAGAATATATTCCTAATTGTTATTCCCAATTGGTCATGCAAAAGGCAACCAAAAGCATATAAATGTGTATTTATTACTTTGCTGAAAAATAAAATGTCAAAAATGTTAAGAAAGTTACCCACTTCCTTTCCATAGAAGAAGAAAATAATTTTAAATATGCAGGGCCACTACCATGAATATTTCCAAAACAGATTTTTCATTACAATAAGGTGCTCAGGATGGTGGTTGGCAGATAGTAAGTGCCAATAAATGAGCTGCTATATTAATATTGTTGTTTTTAATATTACCAGAAGGTCAAAAAATGAACTAATTTTTCCCTAGAAATCTGTATATTCTTTAACAAATAGTGCTTCCTCTTTAAAATCTTTTTTTTTCATTTTGAAGTACAGTCAATATATGATGTTAAGTTAGTTTCAGGTGTATAACACAGTGATTCAAAAGTTTTATACATTATAGAATGCTTACCATGATAAATATATTACAATATTATTGACTATATTCCCTATGCTATATGCCTCCTTGAAATCTTGTCCTGAGTTCTTAGAATTTAAATCTTCCCTGCTGCCTAGAACATAAAGAATTCATAAGATTTAATTGTTGAAAAATAAATAAAAGAGGAAGTACATAAAACTATTTAGCAGTGGTAGGGAGGTCACCCATAAGGATTTTATTTTATTTTTAATGTTTATTTATTATTTTTGAGAGAGAGACAGAGTATGAGTGAGGGAGGGACAGCAAGACAGGGAGACATAGAATCTAAAGAAGGCTCCAGGATCTGAGCTGTCAGTACAGAGCTCAAGATGGGACTCAAACTCACAAGCTGTGGAGATCATGACCTGAGCAGAATCAGCCACTTAACTGACTGAGCCACCCAGACACCCTACCCATGAGGATTTTAAATATGTCTGTGCACAGGGTGGGGCCCATTTTCTGCAACAAATAATTATATCTTCTTACTTCCTGCCAAAATATATTCTATTAAAACCCCTCTGCAAAGAAGCAGCCTCCAAAAAGTGAAATGATAAAGACTATGTGCGAGTAGACAAATCTTTTTTAGTAGGCTAGAGCGACATTTCTCAAACTGTGGTTTGTGGATTACAGGAGTCCCGGAGGTTAATTATTTTCATAATTCTAAGAATTCATTACCTTATTAACTGCATGGACATTTGTACTTGTTAGAAATAAGCCCATTGACCCAATCAAAGGAGGGATGCAGAGACTTGGAGCACAGTGAAGTTTTAATCAACATTCTTGCAAAATTGCATGTCTGATGGACAGGTACACTCAGGGCAGTTACAGCAGACAATTTATCTCCTAGCATGCAAGCCCCTCCCCTGATTCCTCACTGGACAAGTACTACAGAGATTACAGCCTTACCAGGACCTCACCTATACCCATATAAGGCAGAAAGTAGTTTGACTGGAACAAATGTACATTCCCTGAGGTGATGCAGACTTTCAGCCCCTCCTCCCTTTGTTCTTTGGAGCATGCTCACTACAAAGCCTGGGAAAATAAGCCCGTGAAACAGAGAGAGGAAGAAGAACCAGGAAGTGAAGTATCTAAAGGTTTTGGACTCCACTGGGTGGGGAGGGGGGGATGGTATACATTTCCAATAGGTTGTAAACCTATTGTTAATTAGACAGCACAGCTTTTATTTGCTATTTCTGAAAATGAATCATCTCCTTTACTTCCCACAATCATTCTCCTTTTTTAAGTTGATTCTATTTTCATTTATATTTCCTTTATTGAGGTCTCACTCAAACATGTTCAGCAAGTGGTGGCTCTCCTCCTCAGGGTCAGGTTTATCTTCCAATAATAGTAGTTTATTTTGGGCATAAGGCACAGACATTTGTTTTATAAGGCTCTGGTCAGCCCCCATTTCTCTTCCCCGTTGTTCCCTCTCAGGTCCTACCCTTATTGGCTTGATAGCTCTCAGTGCTGAGCTGTCCATTCCTGATTGGCTTGATTCCATTGTATGAGGGGTGGTCTAGGGCCATACATTCCTTGTGGGTCATACATTCTAAGGTCTACTATTTACTTTTAGTTCGGTCTTTTGTCAAATTCCTGAGGGAAACCTGAGGGGCAGTAGGTGGTGTCTGTTACATTCTTAAGAGGAAACTTATGCCCAAGGTTCCTCTTGGCAAGGGGGTTTGCTGTGGTCAGACACTCCCAGAATTGTTCCAAAATATGTGTGTTTTTTTTCCCACGCAGGGACCTCAGGTCCTAACCTTTCTGTCTCTGCCTATTGATTCCTATTTTCCTATCATATTCCCTGAACACATGACTCCTAACTGCCATTAGGAATTGGGATGACAACCCATCTTAATTGCTTCCTGCTGAAAGGGGATAATGACAGGAGAACGGTAGTCAGGACAGGTTCAGAGGTCAATCCAGAGGTCCAAAATAATGGGAGGGCATTTGGGACATTTGGGCTAGCAAAATTTTCTTGGATGTCTTGTTTTTCTGGCATATGCAATGCCTTCTACAATGACATACAAAAAGAACTAATTAGACCAATAAGTATTAATATTCCAAATGCAGGGGCACCTGGGTGGCTCAGTCAGTTGAGCATCCGACTTCAGCTCAGGTCATGATCTCACAGTTCTTGAGTTCAAGCCCCGCGTCCAGTTCTGTGCTGACAGCTCAGAGCCTGGAGCCTGCTTCAGATTCTGTGTCTCCCCCTCTCTCTGACCCTCCCCTGTTGTCTCTCTCTCTCAAAAATAAATAAAGCATTTAAAAAAAATTTTTTTTATATCCCGAATGCAATGCCTCCTAGGGAGGAGGTCACACCATAGGAAGAAAAAACACCTTGTAGCCATCCAAAAAGTCTCTGACATGTCTGGTCACTTTTTTTTTTTTTTTTTAATTTAGCTATAGTTTTTCCTCCCTCTTCCATATTTATTTGGATCTTGTGATATTGTTGGTTAGAATAATGAAGCACATGTATGGAAAGAACCTAAATGTCCATCAACTGATGAATGGATAAAGAAATTGTGGTTTATATACACAATGGAGTACTACGTGGCAATGAGAAAGAATGAAATATGAGCCTTTGTAGCAACATGGATGGAACTGGAGAGTGTTATGCTAAGTGAAATAAGCCATACAGAGAAAGACAGATACCATATGGTTTCACTCTTATGTGGATCCTGAGAAACTTAACAGAAACCCATGGGGAAGGGGAGGAAAAAAAAAAAAGAGGTTAGAGTGGAAGAGAACCAAAGCATAAGAGACTCTTAAAAACTGAGAACAAACTGAGGGTTGATGGGGGGGTGGGAGGGAGGGGAGGGTGGGTGATGGGTATTGAGGAGGGCACCTTTTGGGATGAGCACTGGGTGTTGTATGGAAACCAATTTGACAATAAACTTCATATATTGAAAAAAAAAAGAATAATGAAGCACATGAACTAGTTTTTGGTTCTGAATCCTCAAATCTTCCTTTGGCCATCCAGTTTCCATAGGAACAACTCCATGAGGCATATTTAATTTTATCTCAAGGAAAGATTATTCTTCGATACCCAGATTACTATAAATTTAGGTAATTGTTATCTGTCCTGAAGCTAGTAGCACTATAGTCCCTAATTTAGTCATAATCTCTCTTTCTAGCAATGGAGTCGGGCTCTCTGGAATTAACAAAAAAAGAAAAAGAAAAAATCAAGTTTCCCCATATGCACCCTAGTGGCTGAGAGAAAAATTTAGTCATAAGTTTTCTGGAGATGCCTCTAATTGTTATGCTGCATTTGGATAGTTGGCCAGGAGTGGAAAGGAGGACAGAAAAGGTGGCTCTCATGTCAAGAAGGAAATTAATCAGTTTTCCTTCTATATCCAGAGTTACCTGAGGCTCTGGGTTTCCAATATAGTTAGTTGGTTTAGGGGAGCCACTGTAAGAGCCCAAGGCCCGTCAGTCCCTTTCAGGGACACTGGTCATCTGAGCCCTCGAAGATAGAGATACCCAAGGGCATTCAGATTTCCAGTGATTGTCTCCACACAAAGGACATGGCTTATGAGGTTTCGACTTCAGTTGTCCCCTCTGGGGACATTCTCATTTCCAGTGCCCTGAATGGCCATAAATGGCACTTTGGTACCAGGACGTCAGGAAGTCTGATCTGACATAGTACATAACGCTGCAGCTAAGGCCTAAGATTTTTTTTCTTAAGCCTCCTTTCCTGTTCCTTATTCTCCTCTTGATCTTGGTTGTAATACACATGTTTGGCAGCTTTTAAGAGTTCCTCCAGGGTCCTTTCCAGGCCAACAGCCAAATTTCTGCGGCTTCCTTCGAATACCTGGGGCTGACTGAGTGACAAATTTGTCCTTTAGAATTGTCTCAGCTTCGGGGTGTGTAAGGGGACATAGCTGTACATTTAATCTTAACCTTTCCAGGAAGGCCAACAGGCTCTTGTCCTGTGTCTGTAAAATAGTGGATAATTTAGCATAATTTAAGAGTTTAATCTTAGACCTCCTTAATTTCTCCAAAACACCAGCTTGAAAGTAGCACCGATACCATTCCCCAATGGGATTATCATAGTCCCAAATAGGATCTTGGGACAGAACTGCCTGAACCCCCAGTAGGGAACTGGGAGTTCCCAATTGGACCTCCAGTCCCATGATAATTAAGGAGTTATTCATCCCCATATCTCTCAGCCACTGACAGAACACCATGCTTCTCTGTCTCATTAAGAGTCTGATTCAACAAAAGCATTATATCTTTCCAGGTCAACTCAAAAACATACCTAATATTCTGAGAAGCCTCTATGTACTTATCCGGATCATCAGAAAATTTACCTAGATATTCTTTTACCTGTCTTAAATCTTGCAATGAAAAAGATACTTGTAATCTTATTATGGTGGTGCCTCCCTGTGTTTCTCCTTCCAGCACTCTAGCTTCTTGCAGGGGAAACATGCGTGTTACATTATGGGGCAGGCCTGGATAAGGTCGGCAGCAGGGAACAGAAGTGCACGTTTTTTTAAGTCTGGATATGTAGATCAAGGACCCAAGGGGGAGGGGTTTGGACATGGAAGACTTCTCTTCCTCCTTCTCTAGGTCTGCTTTGCATACAGGCAAGAGACCCTTAATTGTTTCCCTTCCTGATTGCTAGACTTTGGAAAGGGTTGCCAGTAAGCTAGGATCAACCTTACAGTGCTTACATATATCTTGATTTTTTTCTTTTTTTTTAAAGTTTATTCAAATTTATTAATTTATTATTTCTGAGGCAGGGGGAGGGTACAAGTGGGAGAGGGGCAGAGAAAGACACAGAATCTGAAGCAGGTTCCAGGCTCAGCTGTCAGCACACAGCCTGAAGCAGGGCTCAAACTCACGAACTGTGAGATCATGACCTGAGCAAAGTTGGATGCTTAGCTGACTGAGCCACTCAGGCACCCCTATGTCAATTTTTTCTTAAGGCCCAAAAACACTGAACATAGGGGACTTCTTCCCATTTCCCCTCACATTTGCAAAACAAGTCCAATTGTAGGATAGTATTATAACTGATATTTCCTTCTGGTGGCCAGGTTTCCTCCTCCAATTTGAATTAGGGCCAAGCCTCAGTGCAAAAGAAAATGAGTCGCTTTTTCTTTAGGGTTTGTGGATCAAAACAATCTCAATTCTTCAGAATACATCCCAAAGGAGTATTGGCCTTGGTTGAGGAATTGTCTGTTTATAGGAAAAAGAGGAAAAGGCATCCTTTATAGTTGGCCTGGAGAAACCTTATCTCCTCCTGGTCCCTTGTTTTGGCTGGCTATGCAAGTGGAAGCCAAACTCCTTGTCAGTTTCTCCAGGTGCTGGGAGTAGTCATTCTTACTCAGGGTTGACCCTACCTCTGAGAGCTGACGGGTCTTCCCTGTTTCTCCTACCCCTTCGCTTCCCATCTGCGGGACTTTGGGGGTGTTGACTGTGACCAAGCAAGATTCCTTTGGTTGTCAAGGGAAGCATTAATTTTATTTTGGCCCAACAGTAATTTACATATCAATTATAATAAAACTGTTCCTCTTACAAATGTATTTTAAAGGGCTGGCAAAAACCATTTTTCTAAGGATAAACTCAGCCGCTGAGGGGAGCTAAAAGGACCAAAGTTGGGGTCTATTCCCCAGTTTTTTTTTTTTTAGCAATGCCCACATAAATATGTTCCAGACATGTGGGTGACCATTGTAAAGTATCTAGATCAGTACAAGTCAGCATACACTGGGCTAAGTGTAGCAAAATGGGTCCTATGTATCCGAGTAAAAGCCCTTCATATATCATAGTCATCCATCGCTCATACGGCACAGGCATCCATTCCTCCGCCTTGTAGAAACAGTACAGTAGCGAGGACATCGCCATTGTATCCCGAGCCTTTGGATCAAAGGAGGGGCAATTTCAACCAAGGCTTGAGCAAAACAACTCAAAAGGGCACACCGTTCTGCCCTTTTGGTTAAAATCATAGTTCTTTGCATCTTTTTAGGCAAAAAAAAAAAAAAAAAATACAAAAAAATTACTTTGTTTACCTTTTGTTTTTTATATCAAAATCAGACCAACAATCCAAGAAAACTGTCTTTTTAATAGGAAATCAAGAAGAATTTTAATCTTATACCACTGCTTTTAAAATCCATTTTTTTTTAAACGTTTATTTATTTTTGAGACAGAGAGAGACAGAGTATGAACGGGGAGGGGCAGAGAGAGAGGGAGACACAGAATCGGAAGCAGGCTCCAGGCTCCGAGCCATCAGCCCAGAGCCCGACGCGGGGCTCGAACTCACCGACCGCGAGATCGTGACCTGAGCTGAAGTCGGACGCTCAACCGACTGAGCCACCCAGGCGCCTCAAAATCCATTCGTTTTAACCTTAGTCCATCTGGCCACACATAAAATTCCTTTCCATAGATTTCCCTTCACAAACTTTCTACAACTTGCCTTTACATTTAGATTTTGCCCTAAGCCATCCCTCTCTAACCAGCCAGTCTCATTTAGGACAAAATTATTTTCTTTTACCTTTAACAAAAATGTATTTCCAGTTTTCTAATGTATTTTTTTACATATCTACTTTTACACACACAGTTGTTTTCCTTATTTCCATCAGCCTTAACTGCATTTAGCAGCATTTTAACTCTTAAAAACCTTATTCTCCAATGAAAACTAAGTAGGTACAAATTGTGAACTGTTACATCATTATTCTTTAGATGGCAAATTTATGAATCTATTAAGCACAAAGTATGTTTACAAACAGACTCAAATAGCCTTAGTTTCTCTGCAATAAGAAGTTAAAAGCATAAATCAATATTTAGTAATCAATGCTTTAGCATTTTATCTCATTAGGTATCCAATGAATTTAATCTCATTTATCGTGCAAGCAAAACTTTAAAGTAAGCTATCTTAACAGTTATCCACCAACGAAAACTTTTGAGATAGAATGAGCCATCATTTTAAGTGTCTTTTTGCTAACAACAGAGATAACATGAACTTATTTGACCTTTAGTAAACCTAGGTAATAAAACAAAAACATTAAGGCATCAAGGAAGCCATGAGTTTCTCCAGGAAGGTCACAGCTCTGCATGTTTCAGGTGTCTATCCATGGGCTGCAAGCTGTAAGGAAATTTATTTCAGCTACATTTCTCTTGCCTTTGTTTTCCTCACCATTTCCCCCCACCCCAGTTCCTTTATTTCTCCCTTTCCTTTCAATCATCTCCACAGTAGTTACCATAATCTTTTCCTTCTGTTTTTGTGTCTCCTCATCCCTCTTTACAAATATCTTTTGTGCTTCCCTGAGCAATTCTTCTATCTGCTTCTTATTCCATCCATCCATCTTCTGTAACTTTCTGGCAATATCAGGCCAACTTCTAGTGACAAAACCCCACTAGGTCCTATGGATCTAGGCCTGAATATTTCCTCATCTGATCCCTAAGCCTCTGTAAGAAAACAGTTGGGGTTTTCTCCTTCTCTCACTGTATCTCAAAAGCCTTGGTAACATTCTGATATCTTGGAGCTGATTCCCTGATCCCTTTGATTATTAGCTCTCTTAAATCCTGCATCCTAACCCTGCTCCCAGGATAATTATTATCCCAATCAGGGTCTATGTTGGTAAACTTTTGTTCAGCGGGCTGAACACCCTGGCTGGGTGGGTGCTCTCTCTCCCAAATAGATACTGCAGCCCTCCTGATCATTTCTCTTTCCTCTCTAGTAAATAAGATATTCATGATAGGCATCAGCTCAGCCCAAGAATATTAGGTCCTAAAAACTGATCAACCTGATCTGCCAAGCCCAGTGGATCTTCCAACAGTGGTTTATTTCCTCCTTGAAATTCCTCACCTTGTATGGTAAGGGGGGCACTGACAAAGCCAATTTCTCCCTGTCCCAAAGGGAGCTCCCTTAATGGGAATTGCTGAGAACCCTTTCCTGAGCCCCCAGAAGGAAGAGGGAAGCTCTCAATGTCCTTTTTACATTGTTCCAGTTCCCTCCTGAGATTCAGATACAAACCAGTAGACAAGGAGCATCCTCCCAGTACTCTAACATTCACCCCAGCCTACTATCTGGGACAATCTGAAGAGAACCCGCCTCTTTCTGGGTGTTTCTTCCCTTACCCCTAGAATTTTTGCTCCCCATCCTCAACCAGGCTAGTTCCTGCTCCTGAGTTTCCCTGGGGCACTCAACCACCCTTAATGGAGGTTTCTTGCACTCTCCAGAACCCACTTCATCTGTCTCCATCTGTTTTCCTCTTGGGAGAAGAGAACCATGGATTGAGACTCAGCATTCGCTTCATATCTAGGATACATCTCAGTCACACACACTCAGCCTCTGAGGATTTCCCAACTGCCAAGGCAGTACTTATAGTCCTATTTTCCTACCTTGGTCAGTGCACAGTTATCGGGTCACCAGAGTGCCTATCTTTTCACTTCTTTTGTCTCCAAAGGTAAAAAGTGTTGAGCTCCACGGATCCCACAACACAGTGGCCAGTGGCCCTTCCACAGAAAGGCCACCTAAACTGAGGTAGGATGCATCTCCCCTCCTACAGGAGGACCTGGACCCGGTGGGTCAAGGTGAATCCCAGAGGAGCCCCCAAATTTGTTAGAAATAAACCCACCGACCCAATCAAAGGAGGGATGCAGAGACTTGGAGCACAGTGAAGAAAGGTTTTAATAAATGTTCTTACAAAAGCATGTGTCTGCTGGACAGGCACACTCAGGGCAGTTACAGCAGACAATTTATCTCCTAGCATGCAAGCCCCTCTCCAGATTCCTCATTGGCTGAGTACTACAGAGGTTACAGCCATACCAGGACTTCGCCTATGCCCACGTAAGGCAAAAAGTAGTCTGAGCGGAACAAATGTACATTCCCTGAGGTGACACAGAGACGTTCAGCCCCTCCTCCCTTTGTTCTTTGGCGCATGCTCATTGCAAAGCCTGCAGAAATAAGACTGAGAAAAGGAGAGGAGAAGAACCAGAACCAGGAAGTGAAGTGTCTAAGGGTCTGGCACTCCTTTGGGGGTGGGGGAGGTTCATACATATTTCCAACAGACTGTCAATCTATTGTTAATTAGACAGCACAGCTTTTATTTGCTATTTCTGAAAATGAATCACCTCCCTTACTTTTCACACACTGATGGTACAAAAGCAATTGCAGGTACAAATGCTGGCATCTTTGCACAAATCAAGGCAGTAGCAACCAAACAACACTACAGTCATTATATTCTTCCCCATCACCATACATTCACAATATTAAAAAAAAAAAGCCAGTTTCAATTAACAATTTTTTTTTTTTTAAGTTTAAGAGAGAGAGAGCACAAATAGGGTAGGAACAGAGAGAGGGAGAGAGAGAGAGAATCCAGGGCAACCACTGCCACCTGAAGGTAAGGAGAGAAACTCAGATGGGAAGGTGCCAGAAAAGAGGAATCCAAATATTCAATGTATGAGCTCTATCCAAGTCTCTGGCAGATACCTGAACTATACATTCACAGAATTTTAAAAATTAATTAACTCATTAATTTAAAAAAAAAAACAGCTTGCAGCTATGGTTAGAAAAGTGAACCAATATGTTTATTTCTAATATGGAAATATTGGTAGGTATAACCTATATTAAAAAGTTCTAGGGGCACCTGGGTGGCTCAGTCGGTAAATGTCCGACTTCTGCTCAAGTCATGATCTCATGGTTCATGAGTTCCAGTCCCACATCAGGTTCTGTGTTGACAGCTCAAAGCCTGGAGACTGCTTCAGATTCTGTGTCTCCCTCGCTCTCTGCCCTTCCCCTGCTCACATTCTCTCTCTCTCTGTCTCTCTCTCTCCCTCCCTCAAAAATAAATAAGCAGTAAAAAAAAAAAAAAAATTCTTTAAAAGTTCTAGGGGCGCCTGGGTGGCTCAGTCGGTTAAGCGTCTGACTTCAGCTCAGGTCATGATCTCACAGTTCATGAGTTCGAGCCCAGTGTCAGGCTCTATGCTGACAGCTGAGAGCCTGGAGCCTGCTTCAGATTCTGTCTCCCTTTCTCTCTGCCCCTCCCCTGCTCGCACTGTCTCTCTCTCTCAAAAATAAATAAACATTAAAAAATAAATTAATTAAAAAGGAAAAAGTTCTATGATGACCCCAATTAAGTTTGCAGAGTGTAAGGGGTTTCAAAACCAAACTGTTTAAGAACTGCTGGTCTATAGGATATCCTGTTATTTGATAAAATTGAAACTAAGATGTCATCTAAGAGCTTTTTAATTTTTTTAAGTTTATTTATTTTTTTAGTAATCTCTACACCCCAAGTGGGGCTCAAATTCAGGACCCTGAGATCAAGAGTTGCATGCTCTTGTGACTGAACCAGCCAGGTACCCCAAGAGCTTTAATAATTTGTTCCTAAATCATTTTGCTATTATCACCATGAATTCTTTGCATAGCCACATTAGATCATCTGTTCTCCAGACAAGCTTTGTTTTTTCATCATATATGGATTTGAATATACTATCCCTTACTATAGGTACATAAATATTATAATTAAATATATCAAATATTCTGAATGCCTACTTGGCCAGGCACTTGCACTAGAAATTGGCAAAATTCTTCCCACCATGTAAAGCCATCTAAATTGTTACTTCCTCAGTGAAGCCTTAAATAAGCAAGCAGAAAACCACCTAGACACCTGGACAGAGTTAGCTGCTTATTACTCCAGCTGCCAATATCACTTTTGTTGACTTTCTATTTTTTTCTTCACTAATCTCTGATCTTTCTAGTTGTCAAGGATGATGCCTTAATCCTCTTGGCATTTCAAAGGCATAGTATATATATTGTGCACAGTAGGTGCTCTAAATATAATTGTGTAGGGGCGCCTGGGTGGCTCAGTCGGTTGAGTGACTGACTTCGGCTCAGGTCATGATCTCACGGTTTGTGAGTTCAAGCCCCACGTCAGGCTCAGTGCTGACAGCTAGGAGCTTGAAGCCTGCTTTGGATTCTGTGTCTCCCTCTCTCTCTGCCCCTTCCCCACTCATGCTCTGTCTCTCTCTGTCTCAGAAATAAATACACATTACAAAAAAAAATTGTTTAATAAATAAATTAAAAAAATTGTGTAGGATAGGGTCAATTTACAGCTAGACTGAGAAAACTTGATCTTCATCTCTGGGGACATCTGAATGTCTGGCTCTTGAACAAGATAAGGTCAATTAGATTTATGATGTGTTGTTTAAAAAAATTTTTTTTAACATTTTTTTTTTGAGAGAGACAGAGAGAAACAGAGCATGAGCAGGGGATGGGGAGAGAGAGAGGGAGAGGGAGAGGGAGACACAGAATCTGAAGCAGGCTCCAGGCTCTGAGCTGTTTGTTAGCACAGAGCCCTATACGGGGCTCAAACTCATGAACCGTGAGACCATGACAAGCCGAAGTGGGACGCTCAACGACTGAGCCACCCAGGCACCCTTATGATGTGCTGTTTAAAGTTCAAAACTCAGGGTGCCTGGGTGGCTCAGTTGGTTGAGCATCTGACTCTTGATATCAGCTTCAGTCATGATCTTGCAGTCGTAAGATCAAACCCCTTGTCCAGCTCTGCGCTGAGTGTGGAGCCTGCTTGGGATTCTCTCTCTCCCATTCTCCTCCTCCCCCTCAATAAATAAACATTTATAAATAAATAAATAAAGTCCAAAACTCCCTTGGTGACCTGTAAACCAGTTTGTTTACTAATAGGTTTTCACATGATAGAACTGGTTAGCCAGCCTGGCTTGACTACACAACCAGAGCAACATAAAAATACCCCACTGGGAACTTCAGCCTTGAGTTCTCCTCAACCCAAGATTTATCACACAAATCTTGGTGGTTTCATCCAGGGATGAAATAGCCCTATGTACAAATTAGAATCCTAGAGAGTTTCCCCATAATGTCCCCCACATCCTTAACGCTTGTCCGCTCTTTCTCTTACTAAACAAGATCCTTTACGTTTAAACAAAAACCTTAGGTGAATGTGCTCTATGGAGACATGAGTCCTTTTAAACACCCAAATTTGTGAAATCTTTGCAATACTATTTTCTGTACACTTCCATGAATGTAAAAATAAGCCATATGACTCAGCTCATATCCCTGTCAATCTTAATAAAATAAAAATTTCTAAATTTTGTACTACTTTTTAGTTTATAAATACTTTCACATACACTAACAATAGATTCCCAAAGTAACCCTGTTAAGGAGTAGACTAGAGAAACTCAGAGTCAAAAGACTAAATGACTTATCCACATTTGCTCAACCAGTAAGGGGCAGAACGGGACTCAAGCCTAAGGGTATAGGTCTGTGAATTAAAATAGGCTGCCTCCCAAGATATCAAGAGGTTGAACATATTCGTTCCTTCACTCCACAATTATATGAGCACCTATTATAGGCCTTAGATACTGTGTTAGGTGGAGCTTAATTATAGCAAAAAGTGAGACATTTTAAAAGAGAAAAATGAATGCTTTTTCAGTTCATAGATGAAAAGAAAGTTTGAATTTAACTGCTTAATCTGATATCCTGAATTCTTAAGGAAGTCATTAGCGAATATTTTATATGGTACTTTAGATTGCATAAGGTCATTACTTTGTCTAACTTGATCCTCAAAACAAACCTGTAAGATATTTTTAATCAAACTTCACAGCTAAATAAAATGAAATCAAAATTAAGTAATCTGCCCTAATATATACAAGATCACACAGCCTGTAGAAGACAGATAGGATTCAAATGCAAGGGTACTAATAACCTGATTTTTTCTACTTTATAAACTATTTCTCTTATTCTTACACTGATTTGGATAGAAATGTCCTATTTCATTTTGTTTAAAAAAATCCACAAAATAAAAATAATTAAGTAAAATGTTTTCTCATTTTATCATAATAATTAACAACTGAAATTTTAAAGTAAAATAAAGTAATTTAAATATCTTAGTAACTTTATTCTCTTTCTAATTGATGGTTATAAATACGTTTCTTAAATATTTATTAAATTACATATCTTTAACCTCCTGGTAATTTCAAGCAGTTTTCTGGAAAATGAAATTAAAAATAATCCATTTCTTGGGCGCCTGGATGGCTCAATCAGTTCAACATCCGACTCTTGATTTTGGCTTGATTTCACCGTGCATGGGATCAAGCCCAGCGTCAGGCTTTGAGTTGACAGCACAAGCCTGCTTGGGATTCGCTCTCCCTCTCACTGTCCCTCCCCTGCTCGCACACTTGCTCATGCTCTCTCTCTCTCAAAATATATAAATAAACTTTAAAAAAAATTCATTTATTTTAATCAGTTTCCAGATCAATATGAATAATGAAAACAAATTATTGAGACACGTATTTTCTAAACATGAAAAGCTATGAGTTGTGGAATTGTTTTTGAAAATATGTAATTAGTTGTTAATGTTTAGCAGTATTTCATTCTTTAACAGTATAAGCAACTACTTGTTCCAATAGAACATATTAAGTAAAATATAAGTTTATGAATGTATTTCATTTAACTTAAAGCCTTACATAGTGTTTAATTTAAATCAAATTTTTAAGCAGTGAGGAAAAAATTAAAGATTATAAAATACAAGTTTTTAAAAAATTTTTTAAATTCCCAAATCTCTCAAATGAACCGTTCTAATTCTATCCAAATAACTATGGGCCAAGTTCCACTGGAAAAGACTTTTTTCAGGATACTCACTGCCCAAGTGTCAGCTCCTAAAAGGTCTAAAAAAAACTGCTTTAAAGAAAAGCAGAGAAAATGAGATAGGTCAGCCAAGACAAGTGTCCCATGTAGCAAACAAAAGTTTCTCTGTGATCCAACTAGAACAGCAACTGTTACACCCACACACACATATAACTGGAATATTTCCGCGGTCTTTTCCATAACCTTTAATCTAAACACTAACTTTTTATTTTTAAAGTTGATTTTTATTTTATTTAAAAAAAGAAAGAGAATGAAACTGTGAAAAAAATCACACAAATTAGATAATAAAAGAAAAAATATAAAGCAGGAGAATACTAACATCTATTGAGTTTATACGCCTGGAACCTACTAGTGGCATTATTTGCATAATCTTTCTAAAATAAAATATCACTTTGTGATCTAGGTCTTATTCTTATTTTACATATCAGCAAATTAGCTATAGCAAGATTAAGGAGTCTGCCCCGTGTCATATAGCTCCCAAGTGGGAATATCCAGATTCAATCTCATTTCTCTTTAACAAGCTGTATTCCTACCACCACATCATGGAAAAAGAAAGAGAATAAAAGAGATACAATTGGGGCACCTTGGTGGCTCAGTTTGTTGGGTGTCCAACTTCAGCTCAGGTCATGATCCCACAGCCTGTGAGTTCGTGCCCGCGTGCGGCCCTGTGCTGACAGCTTGGAGCCTGCTTCCGATTCTCCGTCTCCCTCTCTCTCTGCCCCTAACCCACTCGTATTCTGTGTCTCTCTCAAAAATAAATAAACATTAAAAAAAAGAGAGAGAGACACAATCATGAGTGTTGGTCTATACTAATAATTCTTTTTTTTATTTTTTAAAATTTACATCCAAATTAGTTAGCATATAGTGCAACAATGATTTCAGGAGTAGATTCCTTAGTGCCCCTTTACCCATTTAGCCCATTCCCCCCTCCCAAAACCCCTCCAGCAACCCTCAGTTTGTTCTCCATATTTATGAGTCTCTTCTGTTTTGTCCCCCTCCCTGTTTTTATATTATTTTTCTTTCCCTTCCCTTATGTTCATCTGTTTTGTCTCTTAAAGTCCTCATATGAGGGAAGTCATATGATTTTTGTCTTTCTCTGACTTAGCATAATACTCTCCAGTTCCATCCACGTAGTTGCAAATGGCAAGATTTCATTCTTTTTGATTGCTGAGTAATACTCCATTGTATAGATATACCACTTCTTCTTTATCCATTCATCCACTGATGGACATTTGGGCTTTTTCCATACATTGGCTATTGTCGATAGTGCCGCTATAAACATGGGGGTGCATGTGTCCCTTCGAAACAGCACACCTGTATCCCATGGATAAATGCCTAGTAGTGCAGTTGCTGGGTCGTAGGGTAGTTCTATTTTTAGTTTTATGAGGAACCTCCAAACTGTTTTCCACAGTTGCATTCCCGTATACTAATAATTCTTAAGAGACAAGCAAACCATGTAATTCTGGCAACTATACTAGACTTACCTCAACCTCTATAGAATTTATTCATTCATGATCCATATGGTTAAAGAAATGATACTGTCTTAAGACAATTTGTTCACTGCTGAAATGAATCATTTATCTTTTGTGCTAGTCACCTTTTTGCATTTTGAAATTTATACCTTACCTAGCACATAAATTGGGAACATACAACATTGCCAAGTAATATACCTATAGTAGGTATTTAGTAAATATTTGTTGAACACTTTGTATATTCTTGTATATTCACAATGCCTTGAAATCAGTGAATGATGATGATGCAATCAGCCTTCAGTGACACCGGACTTTAAAAGTTCTGGTTTTAGGGGCACCAGGCTGGCTCAGTTGGAAAAGCATGCAACCCTTGATCTTGGGGTCATGAGTTCAAGCCCCATGTTAGGGGTAGAAATTACTCAAATAAATAAACTTAAAAAAAAAAATTCTGACTTTGTAGTTCAGTCTGGAAAAAGGTTCTGTTTTAATCAATCATGATGAAGGCATACTACTGGTTACCTGAATTGATTCATCATCTCTCTAGTGCCTCCACTAGACAATGGCTTCAAAATGATAACCAGACAAAATAAATCTTTTTTATTCTTATAGATTACAATGGTCAGAATATGTCAAGCAACTTCTCACTGGTTTAATTAACATTTACTGAGAACTTAATCTATATTAGATACTGTGCTAAGTGCTATGGATACGGAGTTAAAGCTAAAAAGATTTTTAACTTAAGGCATTATTAATATAGTAGAGAATATAGGCATATATATAAATAATTACAATACTATGGGAAATGTACACACATCATTCATCAATAAATATTTAGTGAAAACCTCATGTAGTAAACATTGTAAGAAGCCCTATGATACAGCAATGAACAAGGGCCCCTCCTTTCATAGACTTTACAATCTAACAAGGCCTCAAAGATTTCCCAAGTCTGCAAAAAAATGAACTCATGGTCAAAAGTCACAAGAATACAGGGCACCTGGGTGGCTCAGTCGTTAAGCACCTGACTTCAGCTCAGTTCATGAGTTCTCACAGTTTGTAAGTTCGAGTCCCATATTGGGTGAGCACGAGCCCGCTTCAGGTGAGCATAAGCCCCATTTTGCGTGAGCTCATGCCCTGCTCCAGGTGAACATGGGCCACGCTTCAGGTAAAACACGAGCCCTGGGTGAGCCCTGCTCTCTTTCTCTTTTTCTCTCTCTCTCTCCCTCTCTCTCTCTCTCTCTGCCCCTCGCTCACTTGCACTCTCCCTCAAAGGAAAAAAAAAAAAATCACAAGAAAACATAAGGAAACATGCAACCATAAAGGAAGAACAGTGAAACAACAAGCAACAGAAACAGACAAGCAAAGATGAAACACACTGAAATTTAAGGATATAAGACACTAAATATGTTTGATGTTTAAAGAAATGAAAGAAAGCAATAAAAAATAACCGAAGAAAAAAATTATCAAAAGTTGTCAGGCAGATGTGAAAAAGAAACAACAGAACCTTTAAAAATGAAAAATATAATAATTAAAAATGCTTAAGAGAAAAAAAATGAATGTAAAGAAAAAAAGGCTGAATTAACCAAGTAAAGAGAAATGAGAGAGATAAACAGGACGTTCTGGACAGAAAGAATAATGTATGCAAACACAGGAAACTATGAAGCTGCAGTCTGTGTTGGAGGAAATAAAAGCTGAATTATACTGCTGAAGTATAAAGTGCAAGTGTTTAGAGAGGCAAGAGATTACATCAGAAAAGTCATCAAGGCCGGATTATGAAAGTCTTTCTCCATTATACTTCTCAATTCTACATTCCACATGGGCAAAACTGATTATCAGAAACTCTTATACATCTGTAAGTATACATATTTTACATGTATATATAGTTAATACTGTTTCCAGTTTTGAAATGTATGAATCTTTAGCTAAAAGAAAATGAAGAAATAGCTATTGAGCAATATGGCAGATAACCCAAAAATCCTCTCATTACAAATACCTAGATATGCTAGATAAAGTTTAATAATATATTTTTCAATGCACAGCTCAACTCCCAAAAGACTAAAGGTAATTCCCAGAGGGAAAAATTGAGAAGAATCTGAAAATCAATATGATACCTGGTTATGACTGTCCTACAGACAGAAACAGGTATGGCAGTGAATTGCCTTTCTCATTACCGTAGGAAGTAGTTTCAGCGCTCACATAGGAATAAGAGATGAGGCACTGGACCATGGAAGGATGGGAACTGGATCTGAGATCATCTATATGAGATGCATGAGGGACTACCTACTCAGTAGTTAAGTGAAACAGAAAAGTAACCACCCACTAATACAGAAAAACAGTAAGAAAGTTGTTCCATAGTGAGCTGGCATTGAAGAAGCAAGCCACCAACCACATTGTTGGGTCGCCTATTTTATTTCGCCTATTTTAGAAGTCCCATGTAGCAAGGAACTGAGGGCAACCTCCAGGAGCGAAGAGTATCCTCCAACCAAAAGCCAGCAAGAAACTGAAGCCTCAATTCTACAACCACAGGGAACCAAAATCTGCTAATGAAGTCCTCTCTATTCAAGCTTCAGATGAGACCACAGCCCTAGCCAATACCTTGATTGCAGCCTTGTAAGACTAAGCAAAGAACCAAGTTAAGTCAGGCCCACACTTCTACCCTATAGAAAATGTGAGATTATAAATTTGTGTTGCTTTAAGCCACTACATTTGTGGAAATTTGTTATGCATCAAAGACTAATACATACTGAATAACAATAGCATGTAACTTAGGAGGAGCATATACAAAGTTAAAGTAGCTTATTTGAATTATCTAAAAGGAGAAGAAAAGTTTGTATTTTAAGTCAAACATGTATTCAAAAAATGTTTAAGTAAGCACCAGTAAAAAAGAACTAGAACAAACCAGTAGCTTCCAATCCAGCAGAGAGGAGAAAGGAATTTAAAAAAACCTATCACGGCCAAAAGAAGGCAAGAAATATACAGGAGAATATAGAATAAAAAGCATTAAAAAGGGTGGAAATAAATAAAAACGTATCAGTAATCAGGGTAAATCAGTAATCACAGAGAGATAGAAAATGAGACTGAATTTTTAAAATAAGAGAAGGGCGCCTGGGTGACTCAGTTGGTTGAGAGTCCAACTCTTGATTTCGGCTCAGGTCATGATCCCAGGGTCGTGGGATTGAGCCCCACGTCGGGCTCCATGGTGAGTATGGATCCTGCTTAAGATTCTCTTTCTCTCTCCCTCTGCCCCTCTCCCATGCTCTCTCTCTCTCTCTAAAATAAAATTTTTAAAAAATTACAAAAATAAGAGGACAGCTATCTGCTATTTACAAGATAAACACCTTAAACATAAGAGTACACAATAGCTGACAATAAAAGCCTGGGGAAAAAATGCCACGCAAAAGAAACAAAATAGATTTTCAAAGAATTGTTTTAATGTTTATTTATTTTTGAGAGAGAAAGAAAAAGAAGGGTAGGAGAGGCAGAGAGAGAGATAGGGAGACATGGAATCTGAAGCAGGCTCCAGGCTCTGAGCTGTCAGCACAGAGCTTAACTCGGGGCTTGAACTCATGAACCATATGAACCATGAGATCATGACCTGAGCCAAAGTTGGATGCTTAACTAACTGAGCCACCTAGGCACCCCGAAACAAAATAGATTTTAAAGCATAAATTCTATAGTTTAAATTTCATATTTTTTAAAAATTAGGGCCATATTTTATCCAATCTCTCTCTTTTTTAAGTTTATTTATTTATTTTGAGAGAGAGAGAGTGTGGGGAGGGTGGGGTGCAAGCAGGGGAGGGGTAGAGAAAGAAGGAGAGAGAGAGAATCCCAAGCATACTTCGTATTTTCAGAGCAGAGTCTCACGCAGGGCTTGATCTCACAAACCATGAGATCACGACCTCAGCCAAAACCAAGAGGCAGCCGCTTAACAACTGAGTCACCCAGGCACTCCTGTCCAATCTCTTAAAGAAGCAAACCATCTACTGATGGTACACATGGCTTTGTACCAGTCTCATAGCTGGTAGAACAATTTTATGAAGATACCTGATGCAGCAAGCTTGCCATATAAGCAAGAAAGATTATTCTAATAGAGAACAGTAACAAGCAAGATGGGCTATATAAATGACAGAATTAAAAGTAATGCACATTACACTTCCACCCAAGATAGAATAAAATGACCAGATTTACTCTCCTACCTGAAACCACCAATGAAACAACAAAGGTGCACAAGGAAACTTTTGGGGATGATGAGTATGTTCAAATCTTGATTGTGGTGATGGGTTCATGGGAGTACATCTGTCAAAATTTGGCGAATCATACACTTTAAATATGTATAGTTTTTGTACAGCAAAGGAAACCATCAACAACATGAAAAGGCAACATACTAAATGAAAGAAGATATTTACAATGATATACCTGATAAGGGGTTAATATCCAAAATATGTTAAAGAATTCATACAACTCAACACCAAAAAAACTCTAAGAAATCCAATTAAAAAATGGGCAGAGTACCTGAATAGACATTTCTCCAAAGAAGATATCCAGATGGCCAACAGGCGCATGAAAAGGTGCTCAACATCACTAATCATGAGGGAAATGCAAATCAAAACTACAATGAGATTATCACCTCACACCAGTCAGAATGGCTAATATCAGAAAGACAGAAAGAACAGCATTGGTGAGGATATAGAGGAAAGAGAACCCTTGTATACTGTTGGTGCAGCCACTACGGAAAACAGTATAGAGGTTCCTCCAAAAATTTAAAAAAAAAAAAAAAATTCCATAAAATTCAGTAATTCTACTTCTGGGTAGAGAAAGAAAATGAAAAAAACGAATTAAAAAAGATATATGCAACCCTCTGTTTATTGCAACATTTATAACAGCCAAGATATGGAAGCAATCCAAGTATCCATTGAAAGATGAATGGATAAACAGATGTGGATGCACACACACACACACACACACACACACACACACACAAATGAATATTACGTAGCCATAAAAAAGAATGAAATCTTGCCATTTTTGACAACATGGATGTACCCAGAGGGAGGGTATTATGCTAAGTGGAATAAGTCAGACAAATATAAATACCATATGATTTTACTTATATGGGGAATCTAAAAAATAAAACAGACAAAACAGACAAAAACAGATTCATAAATACTAAGAACAAACTGGTAGTTGCCAGAGGGGAAGGGGATGGGGGAATAGATGAAATATTTCAATAAGATTAAGAGGTACCAGATTTCAATAAGATTAAGAGGTTTCAGTTATAAAATAAATAAATCATGGGGATGAAAAAAAGTACAGCCTAGGGAATAATACTCTAATAGCTTTGGATGGTGACAAATGGCAACTACACTTACCATGACAAGCATTCCATAATATATATAAATGTTGAAATCACTATGTTACACACATGAAACTAATAAATTTTGTATGTCAACTATACTTCAATTAAGAAAAATTTTAGGGGCGCCTGGGTGGCTCAGTCAGTTGGGTGTCCAACTTCAGCTCAGGTCATGATCTCGCAGTCCGTGAGTTCGAGCCCCACATCGGGCTCTGTGCTGACAGCTCAGAGCCTGGAGTCTGTTTCGGATTCTGTGTCTCCCTCTCTCTCTGACCTTCCCCCATTCATGCTCTGTCTCTGTCTCAAAAATGAATAAAACGTTAAAAAAAAATTAAAAAAAAAATTTTAAAGACAACAGATTTTTTAAATGGGCAAAAGGCACTTCACAGAAGAAGATACAGGAATGTCCAAGAGGCAATGAAAATGTGCTCAACATCTTTATTCATCAGGTAAATGATCATTAAAACCACAATGAGAGACCACTACATATAGTCCAGAGTGGATAAAATTTTCAAAAAGAATAACACCAAATGTTGTTGAGGATGTGGAACACCTAAAACTTCTATAATAAAATGAGATATCACTTTGGAAAAAAGTCTTGCAGTCTTTTAACGGAAACCAACTCTATGACCTGGCAATTCCACTCCCATGAATTTACCCAAGAAAGATGAAAATGTATGTCTATGCTGGGGCACCTGGATGGCTCAGTTGGTTAAGCGTTGGACTCTTGGTTTTGGCTCACGTCATGACCCACACATAGTTTCGTGAGTTCAAGCCCTGCATCGGGCTGGGCTCCTTACTGACAGTGCAGAGCCTGCTTGGTATTCTCTGTCTGCCTCTCTCTCTCTCTCTGCCCCTCCTTCAATCACGCTGTATCTCTCAAAGTAAATAAATAAGCTTAAAAAGAAAGGAAAAGAAAAGAAAATATATATCCATGAAAAGACTTGTATAAAAATGTTCACAGCAGTTTTATTCACAATAGCCAAAAACTGGAAATAGTCCTGGTGTCCATCAACAGGACAATGGATAAACAAACTAGTATATTCCACACAGTAGACTACTACTCAGCAATAAAAAGGAACAAACCACTGGGGTGCCTGACTGGCTCAGTTGGTGCAGCATGCAACGCTTGGTCTTGGGGTTGTGGATTTAAGCCTCACGTTGGGTGTGGAGATAACTGAACAATAATCTTTAAAAAATGTTTTTAAAAATTAAATAAAAAAGGAATAAACTACTGATACAACAACATGGTTAAATCTCACTGGGTGTGGAGATAACAAAAATAATCTTTTGAAAATTTTTAAAAATTAAATAAAAAGGAATAAACTGATACAACATGGTGAAATCTCATTTCTCACAAGCATGAATCTTAAGTGCATTAATAAAAAATTTAAATCTTTTTATTTTAACTTCTAATACAGTAAATACCAAAGGATTTAACTCACAGAGCTCTTCAGGGTCCTCAACAATTTTTAAATGTATAAAGGAGATGAGACAAAAAAAGCTTGAGCACTTCAGATCTAGTAAAAGTTGAATATGGGCATGCCCTACAATCTAACCATTATACTACTCAATAGACACAAGAACTTTCAAATTTGTGTGTACCAGATGATGTACAAAAATGTTATAACATTTGTAACAGCAAAAACCTGAAAACAACAAAATAACCAATGACTAAAGAATGGATAAATCAATATATTCATATAGTGGAATTCTAAACAGTAAAAATAAATGAATTATAGCTAAACCCATCAACAGAGAGGATTCTTGGGAATATGGATGATACATATTTGACCACAAATTGAGTGAAAAAAGCAAGTTGAAGAATACACACACACACACACACACACACACACGCACATACATATATATATAGTACAATTCCACTTATGTAAAATTAAAACAAGCAAACCTAAACAGTATATTCTTTAGAAACACACAGTGGTAAAAAGGTAGGAAATGATAAACACTAAATTAAGGATAGCAGTTACCTCTGGGGAAAAAGGAAGAATATGGAATGAGGGAAAGGCAAAGAGGGAGCTATTATTTTTATTTAATGAATGCTCTTAACCAAAGAACAGTCCTCCTTTATCAAGGTCATAATTCTCTTTAATCGTCAAGCTTTAAGTTGGACATTCCTACAATAGTGAAAGAAGAGAGAACATCCATCTGATTGGCAAGACTGAATGAATTCCAGTGACCAACTGGATTTCAGACAATAAAACCAGACTGTTCTCATGTCTACTTTACAAGGGGGGTGGGGAGGGTGGAGGAGGGATTGCTACCCAGCAGGTAAAATAGCCTAAAACCATATATTTAATTTTGGGAATACTATCTTATCTAGAATACCTCCTTATCATTTTGTATAAATGAGTAAATGAATGAATTCCAATCATAAAACAATTTTTATAACAGTATCAAGATTTTAACATGCATAATTTTTAGAGTTCTGTTTTGTTTTCTGAGTTCATTCAGTCTTTCCTCTTGCTGTTAAAAGCAGCTTGCTCTGAAAAGTTAAAGTACTTTAAAAGAGTCCACACCTATAATGAGTCAAAGATTTTTCCAGTCATGCAATTGAATTATTTCAACCTTGAAGTACTTATGTACTTTCACTGGGCAAAATACCTCTTTTGAGTCTCATGAGTACATTATAGGGATAAATAAAATGATGCTTATAAAAATTCTTTGAAATCTTCAGATAGAGGGCCTATATTAAACTTTATTATTCTTTTTAAAGTTTCATCTTCTAAGAATAAAAAGCATGATGTAATTTGGCATACTCGGAGTTTACACAACAGGAAATCAAAATTGCTCAAAACTCAACTTTAGACACTGTTTCAGTTACTTACTGCTGAATAACAAACCACCCCCCAAACTTGATGGCTTCAAAAAACAATTTATTAAATAAATAAATAAATAAATAAATAAATAAGTAAGTAAGTAAGAAAAAACAATTTATTATCTCTCATGGGAAGAACACATACAATGAAAGGTGCACAGGAGTATAAATGTAATACGTAACCAGGCTGTTTTGGCAAAAGTACAGTGTAAGTAGGGAAAGCAGGAATTATAGGGAAAAGGAGGAACACAGACTGAAGAGTTTAGAATAAACTGGATACCACAATGAGCTAAAAGTACACAACCACCAGAATGGCAAAAATTGAAGACTAACCAAATGTTAGTGAGGAAGTGGATGAAATGCTGTGAATGTAAAACGTTACAACCACTTCGAGAAAAGATCTGGTAGTTTCTAATAAAACTGAACACACAACCACCTATGACCCAGTTATTCCAACCCTCAGTATTTACCTATGAGAAATGAAAATACATATCCACAAGACGACCTGTACAAGAATGTTCATAGCAGCTTTATACATAATTATCAAACCTTAAAACAGCGAGGTGTTCATCAGTAGGTAAATCAATAAACTGTGGTATATTCATACAATGGAATACTACCCAGCAATAAAAAGGAATTACCAATACATGCAACATTGCTGAAATCTCAAAAACATTATGCTGAGTGAAAAAAGTCTTACACAGGAGTGCCTGGGTGGCTCAATCAGTTGAGCATCTGACTCTTGATTTTGGTTCAGGTCATGATCTCATGGTTTGTGAGACTGAGCCCCTGTCAGGCTCTGCGCTGACGGCACTGAGGCTGCTTGAGATCCTCTCTCTCCCTCTCTCTCTCTCTGCCCCTCCCCAACCAATGTGTGTGCACACATGCTCTATCTCTCAAAATAAATAAATGAACTTTAAAAAAAAAAAAGAAAGAAATCTTATACTAAACAGTAAATACTGTTTGACTCCACTTACATGCAGTTCTAGAACAGGCACATCTAATCTATGGTGGGGGAAAAAAAATCAGAATAGTGGTAGCCCTGAAGAGAAGGGGAAGGTGGAGGTAAGAATTAACAGGGAAGGGGCATGAAGAACCTTCTCACTTGATGCTAAAGTTCCATATTCTAATAGAGGTTTTGATTACACAAATGTATCAATTTCTTGAAATTCAGCAAATATACATTTAAGATCTGCGCATTACTTCAAATATAAGTTTTACCTCCAAAGAAAAAAACAAAGAATTGAACTTTAATTGATGATATGTATGTTGAAGGATTTAGGGGAAAGTATAAAGATGTTTGCAATTTACTTTGAAATTAACAATGTCAAAAATTAAAATGAACTGATAGAAGAATGGACAACTGGGTAGACATGCAACAAAACAAAGCATAATAAAACGCTAATAGTAGAATCTAGACAATAGTTGAACAGATAGTCACTGCAAAATTCTTCTGACTTTGTTGTGAAGATATTCATTTAAAAAAAGGGGTTTTCATGCCATGTTAGAATTCGGTCTCTATCCTTCTGTCAACAGAAAGTCCTCTAAGGAAAACAGAAGCACCTAACTGTAAGGAGTAATCAATCAAGGTTTAAAGAGGTATCCACTGGGGCTCCCGGCTGGCTCAGTCGGTAGAGCATGCAACTCTAGATGTCAGGATGGTGAGTTCAAGCCCTACGATGGGCATGGAGCCTACTTAAAATAAAGATTAAATAATAATAATAATAATAATAATAATAATAATAATAATAGAAGAGAGGTATCCACTGAGAGAATGCAGCTACAAATGACAAGGGAACATCATGTGCAAAAGCAATCCCACTGAAAACATCTAAAAATTCTGGTATATTCTTAATATATTCAAACAAATGAAAGAAAGATGAAAGGGAGGAAAAGAGAAGAGAGGAAAGGCCCACTAAAGCAAGGAGTCAATTAGGTCAAGGAGGAGACATCCCCCCAGAAAAGTTTAACCTTTCTCTACCTCCCCCAAACTCAGTGTTTGCTCTTAAGGCCTTTCAACTGAGGGGATGAGGCCCACCCATATTACTGAAAGTAATCTTAACTTAAAGTCAACTGATTGTAGATGTTGATCACATTTATAAAATACCTTCATAACAACACTTAGATTAGTATTTGATCAAATAAATGGATACGAAAGCCTAGCCAAGTTCACAGAAAAAATTAACCATCACAGATGAGGAAGCCACAACTATAACACAGTATGATTTTTTTTAAACTTATTTTCACTAGATCCCAATTCAACTAATATTTTTTTTAATATTTGTTTATTTTGAGAGCGAGCACATGCACACAGCATAAACAGGGAAGGGGCAGAGAGAGAGGGAGAGAGAGGGAAAGAGAATCTCAACCAGGCTTCATACTGTCAGTGCAGAGCCCCACACAAGGTTCAATTTCATGAACCATGAGATCATGACTTGAGTCAAAACCAAGAGCTGGTCAATCAACTGAGCCACCCAGGCTCAGTTGAATTAGGGAATTCAACTAACATTTTTTGTGCACCTAGTATTTGCTAGGCGCTTCACCTCACTGTACACTTTCAAGTGTATCATGCCATTTAATTCTCATAACCCTCTTGGATATCATTATTTTCATATTATAGAAAATAAACTGATACATGGGGTGCCTGGGTGGCTCAGTAGGTTAAGCGTCCAACTTCGGCTCAGGTCATGATCTGTGAGTTCAAGCCCCACGTCGGACTCTGTGCTGACAGCTCAGAGCCTGGAGCCTGCTTTGGATTCTGTTTCTTCCTCTCTCTCCCCCCCCCCCCCCCCCGCCCCGCTCATGCTCGCTTGCTCTCTCTCTCTCAAAAATAAACATTAAAAAATTAAAAAAAAAAAAAAAAAAAGAAAAAAGAAAATACACTGATACAAAGAAGGATTAAGGGATCTGCCCAAAGTCACAACATTCGATGCAACAAATAGGAATCTTGATTCAGACTCCAAGTCATTATACTATGTACTTTCCCCACAGTAAAACACCTAGGACTTTTGTGTCCCCATTAACTGCTTTTGCTGTCTCTTTTGGGCTCTATCATTTTGCTGGGTCCTAAAATGTGTCTCCATGCCCCTACTTCTTTTAAAATGCTCTCTGCATTACCTAAAACCCTCCAAGTCAGGGCTTTTTTTTTTTTTTCCCACTGACTGGGAAACAGTTGGCAAAGGAACAGGGTGAACCCAAAATCAAAGAAACAACTTAAAATTTTAACCTAAGATAATAATGCACTGGACAAGATTTTCATTTAAATGTTCACTATTCTATGTATTCTGGCTTAGTAAAGTTCCCCAATTTATTATTTGAGGTATTTGTTCTTCTTATTTACCCACCCACCAATTACTGTTCCATTAAAACAATAAAAATCTATCATTTCTTCCAACATGTGCTACCAAATGACAATTCTTCCTAGTTAGTATCTTTGACAACATGGGTAAAACTAAGTTAGGATGAGACTTCAAAATGCTCTCAGCCTTCAAGTACTACTAAACACTAATTACTAACTACAGACTTAAGTCTAAAAAGTGGTTTGGTTTGAGCTTGGCAAAAGTGTTAGGAGCAAATGAGAATGAAAACTTTCTGAAATGAAAAAGTAAGTTCAATTTTAAGTTCAATTTTGCTTACTACCCAGGACAATCACTTCCAAGCTCTCCTTCACATGCAGTGTTTTCAGTCTTGTTACTGTGAATGGGGGGCTGGAGGGTTTCAACACCTAGCTTGGTTTTCAAAGTTAGAAACATAGGTTCCAGTACCAGCCCTATGATCCTGAACAAATCACTTATCCTTCTGAACTTGGTTTCCTTACATACAAACAGGGATAACACCTACACATCACAGGAAAAAAAGAATTAAACGTGCTTTGTGAACCTGAACCCTTGTTCCTCCAAGTATAGCTCCAGACCAGAAGCACTGGAATCACTTGAGAACTTATAAGAAATGCAGAATCTGTGGCGCCTGGGTGGCTCGGTCGGTTAAGCGTCCGACTTCGGCTCAGGTCATGATCTCACAGCCCGTGAGTTCGAGCCCCGCGTCGGGCTCTGTGCTGGCCGCTCAGAGCCTGGAGCCTGTTTCAGATTCTGTGTCTCCCTCTCTCTCTGCCCCTCCCCTGTTCATGCTCTGTCTCTCTCTGTCTCAAAAATAAATAAATGTTAAAAAAAAAAATTTTTAAAGAAATGCAGAATCTAAGGCCACATTCCACACCTAATCAGAATATGCACTTTAACAAGATCTCAAGGTAATTAACATGCACATTTACCTCTGAGAAGCACTGCTGTAAAGCATACTATAGATGTTAGGTATCTTCACCATAAAAATTAGCCCACTGGGAGCTCTTTTCCTTCTGAGGAAGTCCTATGATCTGGTAACTCATTAACAATATGACATCAGCAACACTGACATCATCTTCCTCAGCAGCTACCATTTCCCTGAAAAACTACTGAATATGGATTCTGGCGTAGGTTTTACCACTAATTTGTAACATAATCTTAGGCAAATCACTTCAATACTCAAGGTCTTTCTTCTTACAAGTAAAATGAAAGCATCAGACCACTAGTTCCCAATCTGAGGTCCCTGGACCCACTGAGGTCTGAAAAAGTAGTAATGAAGGGAGGCAACATAGTATGGTATTAAGAGCATATCTTTGGAATCAAAAGGCTCCTGGGTCACTTAGGCTCTGCCACTTAATAGTGTGTGACCGAGGGGGACACGTGGGTGGCTCAGTCAGCTGAGTATCCAACTTTGGCTCAGATCATGATCTCACGACTTTTGAGTTCAAGCCCCGCATTGGGCTCTGTGCTGACAGCTCGAGGCCTGGAGCCTGCTTCAGATTCTGTGTCTCCCTCTCTCTCTGTCCCTCCCCTGCTCATTCTCTTGTCTATCTCTCAAAAATAAATAAACATTTAAAAAAAATAGTGTGTGACCGAGGGCAAGTTATGCAAGTTATTTAATCTTCCTAAACTGTAATGTCTTAACTGCAAATTAGGATTACAACAGTACCTACCTCAGAGATCAAGCAGTATACTATATGGTTACAACTAAGTGCTCTGCTGGGTAACTTTTTTAGGGTGATAGAAAAATCTACGTCTTGACTGCAATGGTGGTTACATAGATATATACACCTGTCAAAAATTTTCAAACCATACACTTAAAATGGATGCATTTTAAGTAAATTATGCCTCAAAAAACTAATTTTTAAAAAATGTTTATTTTTGAGGGGGGGAGGGGCAGAGAAAGAGGGGAACAGAAGGTCTGAAGTGGGCTCTGTGCTGACAGCAGAATCAGACACTTAACTGACTGGGCCACCCAGCTGCCCCACGAAAAGCTAATTTTAAAAGTAAAAAAGAAAAAGAGAGAAAGGAAGGAGAATGTGCTCTAGAGTCAGATTGTGTGAGTTCAAATCCTGGCTCTGCCACTTGCAAAGTGAACAACTTTGTACAAAATTATTTAACCCCTCTATAAGCCCTCAACTTCCACATTTGTAAGACAACTAACAAGAATCTCACTTAAAAGAGCCATTATAAGGATTATAATAGGGATTCTAATGAGATCCTATACACATAGAGCTTTGCATCTATTAACTGTCTCATAATGTTCGCTATTGTTATTTCTACTATTTTCAATATTTCAAAAATCATATTTATCCACAACCAGGCTTTAGTGAAAATATTATGCTGTTTTATTTTGGACTAGAATTATATCAAGACATTACACATCTCACGTGGATCAATACAGTGTGGTAACAGTGAATAGAACTCCTCTGGCAGTTACATGCACCTTTATTTAATTAAGATGGAGATAAAGTACATTAACAACTTACATATAAGTAATAATAAATTACAATTTAAGTAATAATAATAATAATAAATGCATGGGACCCAAGAAAGAAAATAATAAAAGGATTTCTTTCTAATGAACAGGTTTAAATAGCTGCTATGTCGCCATATGATCCAGCAATTCCACTTTAGGGTCACAAAGAGATATTTGTACACCCATGTTCATGGCAGCACTATTCACAATAGCCAAGAGGTGGAAACAACCCATATGTCTATCAACAGAGGAATGGATAAGCAGAATGTAGTATATATACATAATGGAGTTTTATTCAGGCTTTAAAAAGAAGAAAATTCTAACTAATGCTACAACATGGATTGACCTACACAGACACTATGCTAAATAAAATAAACCAGTCACAAAAAGACAAAGACAGCACTGTCTTTATATGAGACACCTAGAGTAGTCAAATTGACAGAGACAGAAAGTAGAAGAGTGGTCACCAGGGTCTGGGAGGAAGAAGGAATGGGCAGTTATTTAATGGGTACAGAGTTACAGTTTTGCAAAATGAAGAGTTCTAGAGATTCATTGCAAGACAACATGAAGGTACTTAACACTACTAAGCTATACATGTTAAAATGGTAAATTTTATTCTATGTGCATTTTTGCACAATTAAACAAATTTAAATAAATAAATAAACTGTATGGCAGTTCTTCCAGTACTAACACTGTAAAGCTTTTATACTTTAAGCTCTTAACGAGTAACTTCTCCTTGTATTCCAATGCACCACATATATACATCCATCACAGCACTGGAAACAATTTACTGGCAATCTTTGACTTGTACATATTAAATCTAAATCTTTTTGTACACTGAATTTGGCCCTTCACTTGGCCTCAGTCTTCAGTTGACTTACTACTTTGAGCTATGTGTGAAGCAGTGCTGCTTGACTGTCAATAACCCTCAGGAAAATGACTGCCTTCCTTAGGTGACAGGAGTATCACCTCTGCCAGCCCACAGAACTCCAGGACCAAAAGAAGCCTGAAGCACACTCACTTACTTGAGGCTACAATTCAGAGAAGATGGGTGGGAGGGGGCCTGGAAAAAGGAAAGGAAAAGAAAGGTAGCAATGAGCCACGAGCAGCTAGATGCCTTGAGTGGCATATGTGTATGGGAGAGAGGCTGGTTGAAGCCTCTCTGGTCTTGTGCTATAGTGTCAAAGAAAAACCTCATCTAAGCAAATCCCATAATAATGTTATAAAAACTGAGGGTTGTCCTACTTTGCTTCTGTCCAATTCCTATGAATAGGATGGGGAGGGGGACAACAAAGCTACGAGAAGGATGGTATCTACCCAGATTGAATCATTCTAGCCCAAGGACAAAAGGGAGATGGCTGGATGGTCCTACCAGAAGTTACCACCCATTCTCCCCATTCATGAAAGTCTTACTAAGTTACCCCCTCAGACTGAGGTAACCTCTATAAAACCCATAATTAGAAATTATAATTTTTTTTTTTGGCTTTCCAATAAACCCTCCTTCATAATACATCAATTTGGGACATTCTTCTTTCAAGTACATTTTGAGTAATGCGTTTCCCTTGAAAACAGAAAATGCCTAATAGTACTTACCTATTTATACCCCCACTGGCCTATCAGCCACCTTGAACAGGTGACTTTATATAGTTGCATATTCTATACACTATAGTTTATCTGGGTAATTCTCGTCTGAGACCATAATTAAAGGATTCCTTTCCACCTCCCTTTAGGTAACATTTCTTCCATGAAACTAACAGTGCTTGAAATTCCACTTCCCACAGAACTATGTGTTAGTAGAAAGAATTGTCAGACCCATATTTGAATACCATTTCTGCCACTTAATAGCTGTATGATGCTGAGCAGTTTACTTAATTTCCTGCATCAATAAAGTGGGAAGTCCACGTACCTACTCACTAGGAATGTTGTAAAGAATAGAAATGCACAGGAAATCTTCACTTTAAAGAGTTCTAATACGCACAAATTCCAGGTACACAGTTTAGTTAAATAATTCCAATTCCCCAACAACACAATTCAAATTTCAGGTACCACAGTACATTAACCGTGAGTGACTGAATATAGTGCAAACTTCACAACTAGGTGTTCAGTCCACAAATCACTATGTAAATAATAGAAGCACATCACAATCAGTGCCTAACTGACTTGAAAAGTCACTTCTTTCAAAGTCTGTTGCTGAATTTGACAAAATGAGCTGCGAAGGAACAAAAATTAAGCTGATGGTAGACCTCTCATCAGCAACGATAAAAGCCAGGAGACAATGAATAACATTTAAAGTGCTGAGAGAAAATTAACTCTCTGCCTAAATTTTTTTTTTAATTTTTTTTTCTTAACGTTTATTTGTTCTGGAGAGAGAGAGTGTGAGCAGGGGAGGGACAGAGAGAGAGAGAGAGAGAGAGAGAGAGAGAGAGAGAATGAATATCTGAAACAGGCTCCAGGCTCCCAGCTGTCAGCACAGAGCCCGACACGGGGATCGAACTCACGAGCCATGAGATCATGACCTGAGCCAAAGTCGGACACTTAACTACAGAGTCACCCAGGCACCCCAACTGCCTAAATATCTAACAATGGATAAGACATCAAAGCAAAAACTGTTGGTGATTATTCATTCACTGCACATCTGTTAATCAGTTCATGTACAGACAGCAAGGCAAGTAGCTGAGTTGCTTCCTTGTCTCTGGTGATGAACGTAGGTGATATTTTACAAAAATGAATAATTAAAAGAGGGATATGGCCAATAATGATGAAAGTGTAGCAAAGAAACAAAAAGTGATAATGTTGGAAGTGAAATTCCAATCAAACATAAACAGAGTTATTGAAGAAACCGCCGACACTGACAATGTTGACTGCTGCCATTCCAGAGACTCTAGATATGCAGCCAGAGGAACTTAATGAAGACAAACTTACCAACATAAATGAAGAAAGTGGTTGTGAGAAAAGGATGATGTTTCAAATTATAGTATACTAAACATTAGTTTTACTATTTTTTCATTTCTCTATATATCTATAACCAACAATAGGAGAGTTTATAGTGCTTGACAAAAAAATTTTAAAGGTGACAAAACAATCATAACTTTTCCCATTGATTATTTTTTTTTTAATTTTTTTTTCAACGTTTATTTATTTTTGGGACAGAGAGAGACAGAGCATGAACGGGGGAAGGGCAGAGAGAGAGGGAGACACAGAATCGGAAACAGGCTCCAGGCTCCGAGCCATCAGCCCAGAGCCTGACGCGGGGCTCGAACTCACGGACTGCGAGATCGTGACCTGGCTGAAGTCGGACACTTAACCGACTGCGCCACCCAGGCGCCCCTCCCATTGATTATTAAGACTACTTTGCCAGGTTTTAACTTGCAAGGTCCTTTGTGCTGTCCTACACAACTATAAAGAGGACTGCCTGTACCTATAACTTCTGGCACATCAAGGAACACATTATTTCACAACTAAAGAGAAAACCTCTACCTTTACAATCTGCTCAAACAAAAAAGGAATTTGAAAAAAAATGAAAAAAAAAACAGAAAAGGAATTTGAAATGATCTTGGGTGATGTTAAGAAGAAAGATTTTCTGGTATTTCAGTGACTAAGAACTGCTGCCATATCTGAACATGCAATTCCCCAAACTCCTCTTTTTATTACTCAAAATACACACAGCCTAGTGCTGAAAGACGGGGTTCATGAATAATTATTCAATTTGTCCGTTGTGACAGTATTCTATTTCACCTGTCCTTACTTCTTGCATGCAGGGACAAAACAATGAGTGTGTGATAGTACAAGATATAGTAGCTTTATTTTTTTTTATCTCATTTAATCTTTATTTTTATTTATTTATTTTTTTTAATATGAAATTTATTGTCAAATTGGTTTCCATACAACACCCAATGCTCATCCCAACAGGTGCCCTCCTCAATGCCCATCACCCACCCTCCCCTCCCTCCCACCCCCCATCAACCCTCAGTTTGTTCTCAGTTTTTAAAAGTCTCTTATGCTTTGGCTCTCTCCCACTCTAACCTTTTTTTTTTTTTCCTTCCCCTCCCCCATGGGTTTCTGTTAAGCTTCTCAGGATCCACATAAGAGTGAAAACATGTGGTATCTGTCTTTCTCTGTATGACTTAGCTTTAGAATCAGACCTCAACTTAAACACCATCTCTACATCACTCTTTGCAACCTTAGGTAAAGATTGAAAGGGAGAAGAGGAAGTGCTTAGCAAAGTGTGGTACACAGTAAGCACTTACATATGGCTATTGTCATCATTATCTTTACTATTCCTATCATTAATGTAAATATCATAATAATGATATAATTGTATTTATTTTAAACACATCATTATTAACCAGCATATTCTTCAAAGATTAATTCTCTTACTCCAAAAAATGATGGATACCCTCTGCTTCCTGGGTAAAAAGACTTGACCTCAACTTCCTCCAAATAATTTTCTCCCAAGGCACATGTGCAAAGGGCAGCCAACATTCACTTACTCTCTTCTTGCAACCCTTGATTCCTATGTCAAAACCCACCCTGCAGTCTTCTCAGTTTCCTCCTCTGAGGACATTAAGACCAAAAGCCATTTCCCATTTCTCACAGCTATCTGGCAGAACAGCTATCTTGCACCTTCATAGCTCACATGACTTAACCGTCAGTTTTCTCTTGATTCTAATCCTTGGTTCTAAACTAAGAGCCATTATTACTTATATCCACCCATAAATATGCAAAGGGCCTAAAGGTCAACTAAAGCCAACCCCTTTTCTTTACTAAATAATTCCTCATAAAATACTCATGTGAGTTAGTTCAGTAATGTCTGTTTCAACACTTACAGTGACCTCCACCTCCAGGCAAGCCATTCCATGCTTATCTTCAGTTAAAAAGTTTCCTTAGGCTGAAGCAAAATCTCTCCCCTTACTGTTAGTTTCCATCCATATACTCTAATTCCACTATCTAGAGAAATTTAGAAAGTTTAACTGCTCTGTATGACAGCCCATCCAATGTTTGAAGACCGTGGCAATGTCTTCATGTTGTTCTTCCATGTTACACGTTTCCAGTTCAGAAAGCATGATTTTAAGTCCCTTCCTCTCACGGACCTTCTCTGGACCAGGTATGGGCTTGCCAACATGATCTAACAACAAATTGGTAAAGCGCTTCCTTGCCAACATTTGGGCTGCCAAGTAATTATACTACAAGTGATCCCTCTGCCCATATTCTTCCATTATTATATAAAAATTATTACTTTAGTAGTTCAGGAAACGTGACTCTCAGCGCAAATCATGGTTTCAAAGGAATGGTTTAAAATCTTGAACACTAACAAGAGTTCGGGTTTCTTTTTTTATTTAGCCAACTACTGTGAAGAGAATCAAGTGGGATCAGCTGGCATGAAACTCTTGCCTCTTCCCTACAAAGCCAAACAAATGTCTGGGAAAAGGAGGTAGCAATGGGAAGGTTAGCTAAGAAGAGTTGCTTCATGCCCTGAGAAAGTGGGTCCAATTAAAAGGCGGCAATAATAGCCAAAAAAAAAAAAATATATATATATATATATATATATACATATATATATATACACACACACACATATATATACACACACACACACATACACACACACACACACACATATATACACACACACGTGTGTGTATATATATATATTCTCTATACTTTGCCAGAAACAGGTAGGTACCGGAAGAAGGATCAAACATTGTTGTCTCAAAATTTAACCCACGTAAAGTGCATAAAAGAAATGGCAGATTTTTCCTGTGCTCTCCTAACCTAGTGGAGTAAGAGCTGGGGAAATACACACACACGCGCACACACACCTACCTACCTACCTACATACCTACCTACCTAGTGGAGTAAGAGCTGGGGCAATGCACACACACACACACACACACACGCACACGCACACGCACACGCACACGCACACACACCTACCTACCTAGGGGGCAATTGGTGCCTGTCAGGGGCAAGCAGTTGGAGAAGGATTTTTCCCCAAGTCCTCAGAAGGTGCAATCAGTGGAAGTAGTGTCCTCAAATGAACTCTAACCCTTAGGTAGTAGGAAAGGAAGCAGGCAGAGTGGCACAGGGACTTGGTCCCCTGTGCTCCTGTGAGCCCGACACCTTCCCTGGAGGTGACGAAGAGGTCCGAAGAAAACAGAGAAAGAGGAAGGAAAAGACCTGGGAGTTTCCACGTTTGGGGTGAGACTAAGTTAGGACCTGTTCCCTTCTCCTGTGCCCTTAAGGCCGAAGGTGGTGGCAGCAACAGTAGGAGCAGGTGTCCCAGGCCCTCATTCTAACGAGCAGAATCCTCCACTCTCCCCACCTCCTCTAGGGCCGCCCCAGCCTGCCCCACTGCTCCCGTCATAAAATAATTCCCATCCCCAGTCCTGCCCCTCAGGCCTCCCCTCAGGTCCAGCGGGGGACTCCCCACTTCTCTTCCGATCCCCAAACTCAACCCTCCCCAACCCGTTCGGACCCCGGCAAGTCTCACCCGACACACTGGATTCCCCCATCGGCTCCCCTCCTCGGCAGAGCTCCCATTCCTGCCCCCAGGCCGGGGCTCCCCACTCCACCTCCCCAGCCAGGCCTGGTGCCTCCCTGGGCGGCCAGGTCCGCCCTCCGCTTTCCTCACGCGGCGTCTCCCCTCGGACCGGCGCCCTCCCTCCCTGCCTCCCGCCTCAGGCCCGGGCGCCCGCACTCACAGAACTCGGCGATGTACCAGGTCACCGCGTAGTTCTCTTCGCACCAGTCCAGCGTGGACGTCGTGGGGCCCCAGTAGCCCTCGCGGTCCGCGGCCGGAGCCATCGCGCACGCAGCCGCCGCCGCCGCCGCCGCCGCCCAGGCGCTCCGCTGGCCGCGTTCGGCTCGGCAAGCTCCCAGGCCGGCTCGGGCCCTGCTCTCGCGCCCACCGAACGCTCCGCCCACCCTCTCTCCCTTAGGGGAGGGGCCGGCTCCGTCAGCGGCAGTGCCCGGCGGAGACCCCGCCCACCGGCGCCTCCAGGCCGCCCTCGCCAGGCGGCGCCCCGCCCACCCCGAGGCCACAGGGGTTCCCCTGGTTGGGGGGGGGGTTCCTTTTCCCAGGAAAGGGCTGTGATCAGGTCACCGGGACGACGGTTACCCAGGCTGCCTGTCCCGCCCAGACACGCCCCTGGCTGTAGGCTTGGGGTTTCTGATATCCCTGTGGCTGTTTTCTGTCTGGACGTGTCAGAGGCTCTATCTCTTTGTATGTGTGTGTCTGTGTGTGTGGTTTGATTAAACTAAGGCGGGTTGGGTTGAAGCCATCGGCAAGCCCTGGCTTGATAAAACCTGTGCAGAGGCACAGCGTCTTTCTCAGCGTCTTCCTTTGAC